>NC_143151.1:7639913-7856286 GCF_041381405.1 Jatropha curcas | reverse complement strand
GAAGTACGTAGGCACGTTCGGGATTTAACCCCGAGCGGCAAGTCGAAATCACTTAAACATTTCATTGGTCCAATTACCTTGCAAAGCATTCATTCATTGGTTAGTTCATCAGCATGACATAGTCTCGGGATCCACCTCGGGTTCGTAGATTGTGCCTTAAACATTGGGATAATTAATCTAGTAACTAGGCTAATTAAAATTGGAGTCAACTTAGGGTTTTTTCCTAGGTTACCCTAAAATAATTAAACAAGGTGGCGACTCACACATTCACGTGCATTTCTGCCCTTAGTCATATGCACCATATGCGTATATTTCCGGGGGAGGGGTTCACACAATCCATCACCTTAAGGAGTGGCAAACAGTTGGAAGATACGCCCAGGATTGAGAGAGAGAAAGAAGAGCAGAGAAAGATTCCCATCATTGATCTAGAAGAGAAAGAAGAACTGAAACCTTATGTTCCACCTGTCCTCTTTCCACAAAGATTGAAGAAAACGCAAGACGATAAGAGTTTCCTCAAATTTCTTGACGTCTTCAAAATGCTTCAAATTAACATACCTTTTGCTGAAGCTCTTGGTCAGATGCCCAGTCATGCAAAATTCTTGAAAGAAATTCTGAGCAAGAAAAGAAAGATCGATGATCAAGGAATGGTAATGCTGACAGAGGAGTGCAGTGCAATTATTCAGAATAAATTGCCTCCTAAACTAAATGATCCAAGAAGTTTTTCTATCCCTTGTAATATTGGCAATCTTAATTTTGAAAAAGCTTTAGCAGATTTAGGAGATAGCATTAATCTTATGTCTTATGAAGCTTTTAAGATGCTAGGGATGGGAGAGCTAAAAACAACTAGGATGTCTCTACAATGGGCGGATCGTTCAATCAAATATTCGAAAGGGATTGTAGAAGACGTACTTGTCAAAATAGGAAATTTTATTTTTCCTGTCGATTTTGTGATTCTTGACATTGATGAAGGTAGGGAAGGATCCTTAATCCTTGGAAGACCCTTTCTCGCAACTGCAAGAGCGTTGATTGATGTGCACGAAGGAAAATTAACTTTGAGGGTAGGTCAAGAGGAGGTTGTCTTTGATTTTTTGAAATCATGTAAACTTCCTATGGACTATGATGATTGTTTTAGGATTGATGTTATTGATGAATGTATAAGAACAAACTACATGTTAAAGATGATAATAACATTAGTCTAAGCATCATAAATGAAAAAGCAAGTGAACCACCAAAGCAAGAACTAAAACAGCTTCCATCTCATTTGAAGCATGCATTCTTATGCAACAATGGTTCTTTTCCTGTTATTATTTCTTCTCACTTAACACTTGATCAAGAGGAAAGGCTGTTGCAGTTCTACGGAAACATAGGAAAGCTTTAGGATGGTCAATTTCTGAATTGCAGGGGATAAGTCCAAGTATATGTATGCACAAGATCCTGATGGAGGAAGACTACAAACCTTCAATTGAGCATCAAAGAAGATTGAACCCAAACATGACGGAAGTGTTCAAAGCAGAGATCATAAAACTATTAGATGCAGGCATCATTTATTCAATTTCAGATAGTAGTTGGGTAAGTCATGTCCAAGTGGTCCCAAAGAAAGGAGGTATGACAGTCATTTCCAACGAAAATAATGAGTGAATTCCAAACTAGAACTGTCACAGGTTGGCGTGTGTGTATTGATTACAGGAAATTGAACAAAGCAACACGCAAGGATCATTTCCCCCTAACTTTTTATTGATCAAATGCTTGAAAGACTTGCAGGCTATCCTTACTATTGTTTTCTAGATGGTTATTCAAGGTATTTCCAGATACCTATTGCTCCGGAGGATCAAGAGAAAACCACTTTCAATTGTCCTTACGGTACTTTCGCGTACAGGAGAATGCCTTTTGGGTTGTGCAATGCTCCTGCAACGTTTTAGAGGTGTATGATGTCCATTTTTTCTGACATGATTGAAAAATTCATTGAAATATTTATGGATGATTTTTCTGTGTTCGGTTCTTCTTTTGAATCGTGTCTCTATAACCTCTCTTTAATGATGCATCGATGTGAGGACACTAACCTTGTTCTAAATTGATTTATGCAAAACTTTTATGAGATTGAATTAAGATCTCAAAACTTTTAATGATATAACACAATAAGATGTCGTAACCTTTCTTTATAAATAATAGCAAAATAATTTATAAAGCATAAAGAAAACAAACAGTTTTCAATTTCTATAATTTTGGCTTCGTTTATACCAAATTAATCAACTTCACAATATGAAATTATTTTTCATTAATTAAGCCAAACAAAACACTATCAAACAAATCTAGAACAGGTACAAGCTCTGATATCACATGTTAAAACAACTTTAATATATAGCCTAGATCTATTATTCATAGAATTTGTTCGATAGGAATATACAATAAGCGGAAGCATCCCTTGATCCATAACAGCAGATCTATGTTATGGATTACCTCGTTGCGGCAATTCGATTTTCACCGTAACAGCAAATCTGTGTTTCTTCGCTCTGACCTTTTGTCCGTAAGTTTTTTATTAATGGTCGGAGAATTATCAACAGTTACGGGAGTTTCTTTTCACGCTCTCTCAAACAATCTATCACCGTACGTATTTGAGGTAGCTATCACACTCTCTCTTTTATTTCTTTAACCCTAAGCTGTTCATTCCTTTATCTTTTATAAGGCAGAGGAAGAGTATTAAAACCCTAACTGGTCCTTATCTATTAAGCCCAATAACCATCATCTTGGGACACCTTAAATAGAACCAGCCCTTTAATTACATAGGCCACATATAGATTATTAAATAATCTATAAGGCACTCCGATTAATTTCAATATATATTTCTCATTACATATTATCAATATGATTTTTATTATTTCAATATAATAATTGCTCATGTATTATTTAAGATATGTATAATATAAAGGTTATACTAACAAATAAATTTTAAAGCATAAAAAATTTTTAACCCCACAACATAGTCATAGTTTATTGAATGGTGGTGGTGACAGTGATGGTGTAATTGATGGTGATAGGCATGGCCGGTTCAATGAACCGCCGGTTTCGGTTCATTGAACCGCCGGTTCGAGATGTTTAAAATTTTGAACCGGAACCGACCCTTGAACCTCCGGTTCCGGTTCCGGCACGGTTCAGCACGGTTCCGGCGAACCGACGGTTCAAATTACGGTTCCGATTCGGTTCCAACATTACACAAATTTAAAAAAAATAATAAAATTTTGATTTCGAATTCATGAATAAATAATAGTTTTAAAATGTTTAAATTTTATTAACTAAATAAATTATTATAAAATTTTAAAACAAAAACTTCTATTAACTTAGAAATATTATTACATTAAATTTACAAATTTTGCTAACTCAATAATATAGAAAATTATAATTTTTTTTTATTTTGGGCTTGAATTAAATTAAGATTGAAAAATTTTAATTTAATTGCCTACGTATCCTCTTGAAAATTATAGAAAATCAAAGCTCACGTAGTTCTTTTTTTTTTATTTCATTGGAAAATAACCTCCCAATTATTACAATTAATTTTAGTCATCGGCGCCACTAGTCCCCGTTAATGAGTCGGAATCATCATCATCGCTTGAATTTTGCTGGTCTTGAGTTCTCAACGCCGTTCTAGTCCAATCGTCAACACACTCTTACATTTCCACATTATTGAGAGTCGGAATCATCATCATCGCATATTCTTTTTTACAATAATTACATCGAACCGCATTGATTTCTCTATTATCTTGAACAATTTTTGCAAAGTGCTTCTTAAACATATCTGATTTTGGTGGTTTACCGTTTACCTATTGAAATATTAGGAAACATTGCTTCTTGTGGTGAAAAATCAATCAATGGATCGTTTGAATCAATTTATTCTATGCTTTGAGCAACTCGCTTTCCCTTGGAGCTTTGTGAATTGTGTGCCATAATTTTAAATGGAATTATGGAAAAAAATGAATAAATGGAATATGAAATTAATGGAATTTAGAATTGGATTTATGAAAATAAAGCAATATTAAGAAGAGGAGAGATAGGATATAATTGGTTGTGAAAAAAAATAATCAACTCATCATATTTATACATATTTTTCATTTATGTAGTTTTCCAAATTGTCCCTTATAACAGAAAAAAAACAATTATATTTTTGAATAATTTAGTAAATTATAATAAATAAATAAAATTTATTTACCAAAACTAAAAAAATTAAATGTTATTGACAATGACACCTGCTAGCCGTTTGAACCTTGAAAAAAATTGTGTAAAACAAAAGGTTCAACGGCTAGTGAAGATATTTTTTCATAAATGATAATATTTTATAAAAGGTTCAATGACGATGTTTTTTTATAAATGATGATGTTTTATAAAAAGTTTAATGATGATGTTTTTTTCACTACTTTTTATAAATTAAGTATTATTACATCAAATAATTTTATTTGTGAATCTGGTTCGAACCGGACCGAAACCGCCGGTTAACCGCCGGTTTCGGGCCGGTTCAGGTTCATTTTTTAACATTCACATGAACCTTAACCGGCCCTTGAACCGCCGGTTTCGGTTCAAAATTTTAAACCGCCGGTTTCGGTCCGGTTTCGGTCCGTCTACAGTACGGTTCGGTTTCGGTTCGGTTCCGGTTAAAACCGAACCGGTGGCCATGCCTAGATGGTGATACGCTAATTACAAATATTTTCAAACAAACATAAAAAAGGAACATGAAAAAAGAAAAAGTTTATACTAATAAAATTTTCCACTAACCATAATAATTTTTATTTCTTAATATTTATTTTAAAAAAAGTATATATTTTTGAAACGGGGAGTATAAATAATAGAGACAATGACTTGAGTTAAATTTAAAAAATATACTATTTTCAGCATTAATTTTATTGTTATCCAATGACTATAGCTATTTGGTGACCAACATCGGTTAACGGGTAGCCATTCTTAGGTGATCAATTATGTGTCTGCCATCAATCTTCTCCCTAAATTAATGCTTCTCGGTGGTAGTTGAAAATTCAAACATCATTTAAGCATTTATACTACCGAGGTACGTTCAGATGGTCGGTTTTTGCTTTCTTCTTCTTTTTTTTTTTTTTTTTTTAAATGAGATTAAGACTTTGATTTTCAGAAATATGAGTAAATATCCATTTAAAGCAATTTTACCATTAAAATTAGAGCTAAAATTTACTTATACTGAATTAATTCACCGAAGAGTAAAGCACTGAAGTAAAGTATTTAGAATCTGTTAGTTAAAATTAATTATTTTGACTGTTATTAGTTGTTTTAATAGTATTGAACCGTTTAAGTAGCTTTTATAAAATATTAAAAGCTAATTTGAAATGTATTAACTTTTTATAAATATTATTTTAACTTTTAAAAATTGTTCAAAATCCTATATTATCGAATACTATAAAAAATATCAAATTTTAAAAATTACTTAAAAAACTGTTGTCCAATAATTTTGGAGCGGAAAAGTCCACCTTTTACGAAAGTACTCCCTCATTTATAGGCATCATTTAGATTAAGAATTATGTTTTAGTATCTTTGAATTTGAAATGGTGTGGGATGGGTTGCACAAGAATGCTGGCTCATTAATATATAGACTAATTTATGGCCATAAATTTCAACAAGACATGCTTCTTTCACTTTAAGATTAATAAATAGACATTTTATCTTTTTTTTTTTTTAGTTTTTATTTAGAATTTTGAAAGTATATTAATTATTTTTACCAATTTTACTTATATATATTAAGTGTTTTGTAGTAAAATTAAATGAAGAGCTTTTAATTTTAATAAGAGCAATTTAAACATTATATTTTAATTATTTTAAATAGTCAATATATTTTAATTATTTTTTTAATTTTTATAAAAAGATTAGATATTATCATTTTTGTTTAAAAACAATAAAAATGGGGTAAGTAACCCAACAGTCGAATTACCGTTGGCTAGTACAATTTTAGATTTCACCAACCGACTCTTTTTGGGTATAATTATGTGTTAGCTCTGTAGGTTACATTTTAGCCAATAATAGATATGCACGTTAGGAAGAATTCTAAATTAATAAATATAGTGACATTCATTTTTCCCATATAGTAGCAATAATATTTATTTCTTTTTAAATATTATATTATTCTGAGAGACCATAAGAAGTGGTTGGTGAGCAGTCACGGCCTATGATATTTACATCTTTAGTACTTGTCATTTGCGCAGTCTGATTATTATATATATGGGAAACGGTACTCTCATTTCAAAATATACACGAAGGGATATTAGATAGAGATTCAATTTTCTGTAGCTAATGGAGTTAGGAAGTGTACTTGAGTTCATTGAGAACAAGACCATTTTGGTTACCGGTGCAACTGGTTACCTAGCAAAAAGTATATACATTTACTCTCTCTCTCTCTCTCCCTCTAGCAAAAAGTATATATATATAATCTTTATTTATTTATGTTTTTAACAATAATTTATTTTTATTGATGTAGTTTTTGTGGAGAAGATATTAAGAGTTCAACCAAAAGTTAAGAAGTTTTATCTTCTTCTAAGAGCTTCTGATGCTAACTCAGCTAATGAACGTTTTCATGACGAGGTTTATATTATGTTATATCGATTTCTTTTTTTATGAATGCTCTAATCTTTATAATGCATCTACTGTTAGAAAATGACGGTTGGAGAACTGAGACATTCTAATTTATCATTAATAATATTTTTTTATGAAAGTATAATTTTACTGATATATACGTTATTGATATTAAGGTGTTAGGGAAGGATTTATTCAAAGTTCTAAGGGAGAAATACGGTGCAAACCTAAATTCCTTTGTATCAGAGAAGTTAATTCCTGTTGCTGGAGACATCTCTTGTGAAGATTTAGGAGTCAAAGACTCCTACTTAAGGGATGAGATGTTTAAAGAAATTGATTTAGTGATTAATTTTGCTGCCACGACCAACTTTGATGAAAGGTAATCAATTACTAAATAAAGTTATCTTCTTATTTTTCAAAAGTTTTGTTTTCATTATTATTCTAAATAAAATTTTTTTTATACATGGAACTAATTCTTTCTTCCTCTTCATCTTCTCCTCTTATCTGGAATATGAAGGTATGATATTGCACTAGGCATAAATACATTGGGAGCTCTACATGTTTTGAACTTTGCTAAGAAATGCCTTAAAGCTAAGATGCTTGTCCATGTCTCGACCGGTGAGTCCAAATCTTTAATCTTGATTTTTTTTTTCTTCTCTTAATTACTATATATAAATGTTTTTTTTTTTTCTTTTGTTCCTCAGCTTATGTATGTGGAGAAGATAGTGGAATTATACTAGAGAAGCCATTTACAATGGGTAGACCCAAGAAGGGGACAAGTGAAATAGACATTGAAATGGAAAAGAAACTTTTGGAAGAAAAACTAAATGAACTCATATCAGAAAATGCTTCTGAGAAGGAAATTACAGCATTCATGAAGGATTTTGGCATTGAAAGGTAAGGTCGAAATACTTGAACTTGAATTACAGAGTTTAATTAACTTTTATTTTTATGTTGTTAAGAACCATTTATGAATGAATAGGGCAAGGGCATTTGGATGGCCAAACACATACGTATTTACAAAGGCAATAGGAGAAATGCTTCTAATGCATTTCAAAAAAAATATGCCTCTACTTATTATACGTCCTACCATGATAACAAGTACTTATAAGGAACCATTTCCTGGTTGGATCGAAGGTGTAAGGTATGTATGTGTATATTACATACTGTTATCTTGTTGGTTATAAATTCATTATTTAAAATATAAGACTCGGATAATTCTCATTCTCTTGAGTTAATTTTTAAAGAGTGAGTTAGTCTTCGTTTATTTTTATGATATAGTATCAGAGCATCCCTTACTTCGAGGTATGTTTGCTTGCAAACTTCATACTCCAAACGTTCATGCGTGGGTGTGAAAGAGTGTGTTATCCTACCTTGATTAGTGATAAGATGCTATGCAAAATATAAAATTTGGACAATCGTTCTCTTGAGTTAGCTTTTTGAAGAATGAGTTAAGCTGTGCCCATTTTATATGTATAGAAGATATGTAATAAATGCGTTTGAACCACAGAACTATTGATAGTGTAATTGCGGGGTACGCGAAAGGAAAAGTAACATGCTTTATTTCAGATCCTCAATCAACTCTTGACGTGGTGAGCCTAATTAATTTCTTTTGTCTCCTTCCTAACTTAATTTATCTTACCTAATTTTAATTTTTTAATTCTGATTTTTCCAAAAAAAAAAAAATGCAAATGCAGATACCAGGTGACATGGTGGTAAATGGTATTATTGTAGCAATGGCGGCGCGTGCAAAGCAATCTTCAGAAATAATTTATCATTTAGGATCTTCACTGAGAAATCCAGTGAAATTATCAAATATTCATGATTTTACTTTCCATTATTTCTCTGCAAATCCATGGATTAGTAAAGATGGATCACCAGTCAAAATTCAAAGAGGCACCATTTTAAGCTCCATGGCCCGCTTCCGTATGTACATGGCTATCCGTTTCCAACTCCCACTGCAGGTGCAACTTAATTACCTAATATCCGTTTCCATATGTACATGTCTTTTGTCTTATAATTTATAGTTTTATAAAATATAATTCATTTATAGGCGTTGAAATTGGCAAATACTATGGTGTTCAAGAAATATGAGGACACGTATGCTTCTCTGAATCGGAAGATAAACTTAGTAATGCGACTGGTGGACCTTTATAAACCTTACGTATTCTTCCAGGGCATGTACGTACACTTTATTACATATTATTGTTTTTTAGAGTTATTTACATTTATCATAAATTTAATTTTTATATTGACTTTATTTCACTTATATTGTTGTTTTTTCATATTCCTAAATTATGAAAAAAAAAAGATTTTAATTATAAGTGTTTTTGCGCTTATCATAAAATTTAATTATTATATTTCTTATAGTTATGGTTTCGTATTGTTAATGAAAAATTAGGTATCAATTTGAGCTAAAAATTAGTTTATTATAAAAATTAGTTTCGTATAGTTTATTATTATTATTATTATTATTATTATTATTATTATTATTCATTTTGATTGAGTGAAATCAATAAAATTTTAGACTTCATTTTACTGGATTTGTATTAATGAAATAATTATAAAAATTAAAAAGTAATTTCATAAAATTATCCAAATTTAAGAAATTTATAATAAAGTTTCATAAAAAAAAAAAAAACTAAAGTTCCAGAATTTTTTTCCTTAAAGACTTTTTCTTGACACATAAAAAAATTCATTAAACCGTTTTTTATAATCTTAATTAATTATAATGGAATGAATATATATAATTAATTGTTCCTAATTTATTTAATTTTATAGCTTTGATGATACCAACTCAGAGAAGTTGAGAATAGCAGCGAGAGATCAGACGATGGCGACCGAAGCAAATGGATTTAATTTTGATCCAACAACAATTGATTGGGAAAAGTACATGATGAATGTTCATATTCCTGGTCTTGTCAAATATGTGATGAAATGATACCATCCGGCATTAATTGAAGTTGTTGGAAAGACCAACTAACAATACAGTAATATTCTATATATATATATATATATATATATATATATATAGTATATATAGTGTATTTTAAGTCTTTTATACTAGAAATTAGTTGTGTTTGGATTTTATTATGACATGTTCTACAGTTTTTATCCTCAATTGTATTTCTAAAACTACATTCAAATAGAAAATATATATATATATATTGTCGTGTTTAATTTGAATTACCGCGCATATTCCTCTTGTTATTGGCATTGATAGACAAGCCTTCCCTTGTCCAAGAAACGATTGCTCGTTTTTAATTAGGATCAGTTGTTTTTTATATTTTTGGATTACTTTTTAATAAATTTGTTAGTTATATACGCTATACCTAATTTGATTAGTTATATTTTGGATATAATATTTCAAATAATAAATATTTTATTATTAATAAAAATTATTTATTTATTTTTTATATTCTATTGATTGAATTTTGATAAAAGATAAACTCTACGAGACAATACTGCTTTGCAAAGTAAGTTATAATGTGGTTATAATTATGATTTTTTTTTTTTTTTTTTTTTTTTTTTGCATTAAAGCAATGGTCTCTAAATATTTCTGATCAATGTTCTCCTCATTATTAGACGATGATTAGAGTTGTTAAGACAGATGCATATTATGTTCTTTCCTTAAAGAAGCAGTCGTTCTCATAAGCTGAAATATATGTGATATCTAGAACTAATATGTAGATGCTTATTATTTAAACAAGTCCACTGAATTTACCTGCATGAGAATTCCATATGAAAAGTTACATTTGTCTATAGAATACTCAAGTGATGGTTGTGGAAATAATTCTTTGACTTTAAATTATTAAGCTATCTCGTATGGGGATGACTATGTTTTGATCCTTCGTTCACATTATTCACTAATGAATAATAAGTAATGATTTATTGGACATAGTAGGAATTGTATGGAGATACTTGTGTAATTAAGAGAGAATTCATCACCCTAGATAAATCAAGGAAAATGTTCTAATTGTTCTCTATTAGTATTGATTAAGAAATCCTTGCGCAAGTTAGAATGAAATTAGCAAATTAAATTTGAAATTTCATTCAAATTATTAATGGCTAAGATTAAGAGCTAACATGATTTAGTAAATCAGACACACTCTATGTTTAATTACTAAATCAGAACATTAATGATAAAGGAATATTAATTAAACTAATAAATCATGCATTAAAAAGTTAAGTTAAACCACTTTGACTTTTCAAATATTTGGGTAGTCATGACATGTTGCTAGATAATGTATTTGATCTGCAAATATATATTAATTAATTAATTTATATTTATATTTATTGCCAACATATTTGGAACCTAGAAAATTACACACATAAGAATGGATATGAGAAAGTGAAAATAAAAATCAAATCAAGTATGACTTGATTACAAATAAGTTTTGTGATATTAAGGAAAAAATTATAATTTATATTTAATTTCAATTTTACCTAAATTATTAAGTATTGAATTAATTGATATAAGTCTAAAATTTATTAAAATAAATTTTAAATTAAATAAATCTAATATTTTAATTATAATTTATTTATTTAAAAGGTTTAGACAAATAATTACCATTAATTTATTTATGAGCTAGGGTTTTCATATATAAGGTTTAAAAAACAGTTTAACAGACAGTTATTGCTCATGGCCATAAAACTAAACATAGAGCGTAAAATAGCTAGTACCATCATACTCTCTACTCTCTCAATCCTCTATAATAGTTTTAGAGTTTTTCAATTGTCCATTCATATGAATACTACTAGAGGCCGAACACTTCGACGGCTTGTGGTTGTGACAATCTAGCCACGTAGATCGAAATTTTGAAAAACCTGCACAAAAGGTATTCTTCTAAACAATTTTATTATTTTAATCGTTTAAATAGATCTCTATTGGAATAATTATTTTGTTATAATTGTATTTTCCCGCCGCGTATTATTCATATTGAAACCTAACAAAAATTACCAACAAGCCAACTTTTCATGTCATTGAGCAAGTTACCCTTTTAAATGAGTCGAGGGATTAGGGTTTGTAGCATATTTAGTGTGAAACTTGAGGATTTGAAAGGAATTAAATTAGAGGAGGTGCGAGTTGCAGATTAGGTATTAACGAAAAATGAGTTTTTTTTTTTCTTTTTTTTTTTTTTTTAAAAAAAAGAGAATTAGTTTGAATTGAGAAAGATGGATGGAGTTGAGGGTGGGACAAAAATGGTCTCATATATGACCAAATATGCATCGGTGGATGCAACACGAGTAATAAGAGAATAACAAGAAATGAAAATATATTGCTTTGAAAAAGAAGAATTACAATTCATATTCCATGCTGCAAATTGCACACAAGGACAAGACTTCTTATTCTCATTGCATTCCATCTCCTAGTCTATTCTTTATCGCATTTCATTCCATCTACCCAATGTAGTTTGAATGTTTTCTTTTTTTTAGAGTATTGAGAAATGGGGATTCAAATCTAAATTTATTGTGAGATCGTATACACACTTACCACTAGACTATGACTTGATGTGCTTTTAAAAATCAGTTTAGGCTCTAAACTAGATCATTAAAAAAGTTAAAATGCTTTCTTTTTATTCCCATGTGTTTTCATGCTCTGATTATGATAATATTTACATAAAGTTCTCTCAATAACAGTGATTTTTATTCTCATTCCATTATATCTCTATTTCACTATATATCTCATTTCATTCATGTATAAATGTAATTTGAATAGTTTTAAAAATTAATCTAGGATTTAAATTAGAATAATGAAAAATATTAAAATACTTTTTCTTTTTTCACACACGTGTTTCACGTTTAGATCAGAATGGTATTACGGTAAAATCCTCTCAATAGTGGTGATTTCAAACCTTTAATCTAATAAATAAAATTCTGTCAAAGATGCAATCCATTTTTGCTATTTAACCATTTGTTGATTAAAACACCATATTATAAATGGTTGATGAGAAGTGAATATAAAGTTACTTCATAATGTTATCACATAATTGCTGATTATGCTTTTACCTTAGGATATTATATACATTGTAGGAAATTGGGGAAAGGAGAAAGCTGGACTGAACTGGAAATGATTTCTATAAAAGAGGAACTAAATTGTAGTATTATAAAGAATATGGACTGAATAGTAATTTTACAAAATCACTCTCATACACGTCTCACTCTGTGTTGTGTGAGAACATTGAAGTTCCATGGCAATTTATAGCCAGTACAATGGAGATAAAACGAAAGCTTCTGTCAAATGGTTGGTAATAGGCGGTACCAACCATTGAATTTTTTTTTTTTTTTTTTTACACATTTTATCTTCTTCTTTGACTTCTTTTTTTTTATTATTTCTTTCGTTAATTTGTGGGGCCCTCCTCCATATTGGTAGGACCTCCATTTTTTACTTGCAAAATTTATTTTATTTTTATTAATTTTTGTTGAATTTAACAATTATCGAAAAAAAAATGTAGCACCTATAACTACTTAATAAGAACAAAATATTTAATTATCATTTTTAATTACTCCGTTTAAAATAGATTAATTATAATTTTAATACTAATTTTTTAATATTGACTACAAGAAATGTTATCGAGTTAATTTAAGTACATTAAGAGTTTTTTTTAATCAGAATACTTAAAAGTATTAACCCCAATTTTTTTTAATCAAATCTTTAAAAGTTTCATCCGTATCAACCCCAAATTAGGTAAAGCAAATAATTTAATAATCTTCTCTTAATAAGAAAAGAAAAAAAAATTTACATATTAATATGAAATTTGATACATGTTAAAAAAAAAAATACTAATATGTATAAAATTATTCTTACATTTTGTTTGGAATGAATTCAAAGGAAATTAATTTTATTTAAAAATATATTTCATTAAAAAATTTATTTTATAAATAAATTCCATATTTAGATGAATGAAAGAATTTAAATATGCATTGTATATAGAATTCATTAATTTTAGTAGCTTTTTTCTCATTTTAAATTTAGATTCTTTTTTTTTTTTTTATAAATGTCACCAATTTTAATAAAATTTGATCCAAACATATAATCAATTGTATAAAATTAAAAATGTGAAATTCAAGATAAATTTCTTTTATATCAAAAATGAAAATTTGGATTTGCAATGAATTATATAAATTTTTTTATGTCGAAAAAAGCTATGTGAACGGCCAATAAATATTCTTATTCTAACTTAAAGGGACATTTCTGTGTCATTCCCAGACAAATAAACCGTTGAATTTATAACGTTGCTTGTCCAATCCAAATTAACAAGTAAACAACCATTCCTATTTTTAAGAAATGTCTAGTACAAATTAAGGTTGTCTGGCAAAGAGTAGTTACTATAGTATGACTTTTGCTTTTTCTCTTACTAATTTTTTTAATTTATTTTTTTGTTTTTCATATATCTAATGACCCATAGCTGAGGAAGGAGACATTGTTCCTTAATTTTGCAGCCATAACCACTTTTGATGCAGCATTAACTAACAACTAACTATTTTGTTTTATCTATTCTCGTAATATATGCAATAAGATTTTGTAATTATAGTTTGAAATTTGATGTTGCATTTCTTACCAATACAATGGGAGCTCAACAAATTAAAGTTGTTTACCCATTTACTTTCTTCTAAAATTTTTTCCTTTCCAACAAAGGAAAATAAATATATATTTTTTCCTACATTATATCTAAACATAAGGAAGAAAATTAACTATGTTAAAAAAATTGATAATTTTTCATTATTTTCGTTTCTTTTCTTTTCTTCCAAACAAAATGTAAATTTTGTAAATTCCACTGCGGCCTGCTAAACATATTTATATATAAAGTAAAATGCAAGGTTAATAGATATGTCAACTAAAATTAATTAAGAGGATGTACGTTTGCAACTTCCGTGTACAGGAAGAGTCTAAGGCTAATATTAAATAAATGGCTGAGTACGTAAATTCACATTGCTTTCTATAAAAAACCTTATAGCACCCTCAATTTTTATTTTGATTAATTGAACACTTTAATTTATAAAATTGTACCCATTAAATATTTTATTTAACCTATTAAACACTTCAACTTATAAAATTAGATCAATTAAACACTTATTAAAAAATGAAAAAAATATAAAATTATTGTTCTAAAAATTATATTAACCCCAAATCAAATCAATATTTTGCATAAAAGCCAAAAAAGACCTTAAAATTTACTATTTTTATTGTAAAAAGATGTGAAATTATTACAAAAGATGAAGTTCAGAATGCCACAAGATCGATTTATAATTCAAAGTAACGACAAGGGTTTTTTTTTTTTTTTTTTTTTTTTATCCCGTCAAAGTTCAGTGCTAAATGATGCATTCGGCCACTAAAAAATCCATGTTCTACTAGTGAGACACCTAATGGTATCTCCAAATCAGACATCAATGAGAGGAGAAATTGATTGTTCAAAAACCAAATGAGCTAAAATACAGATCGTGTATATTTTTACAGGAAAAAAAAGACATAATAAGAATGATAATAGAAAGTGATGGTTTTTTTTTCAATAACAATCAACTATTAGCTCGGTGTATTAACAATGAAACATCCCTTTTTTTCAGAGCAAAAAATGACAACAATAATAAAAAGTGACAATTTTTTCAAAATAAAATAGGAGTACAGAGTAATATTTTTTAAAATAACAATCAACTACGAACAAATATGAAGCCATTTTGCTACTTCGAAATATGAATTTCCCACCAGAGAGCACAAGTCTCCCATTGAAGCGGGATGGGTTTTTCTCACCTCTTATCAGTTACTATGTAGCCTTTTTCTGTTAACTAATAATTTGTTTTTCTTAATAAATGATAAGGGCGGGCAAAGATCCTTGGATGCCCAAACACATGCATTTAGGAAAGTTGAAAGAACATCAACGTGGTAAAAGTATATATACGTCCCAACATTATTACTAGTACCTTAGAAGGAACCTTTCCCTGGCTGGATTGAAGGAGTCAGGTCAGGGATAGTCTTCTCAAGAGCTTCGCAAGCACAAAATTCCTAAAATTCTTTTTCCACTAAACTTATTAAACCTTACTCTACAAAACGAGGGGTAATTTTCCCCATCTCATAAAACTGCCCCAACTCAATATTTGAATTTGAAACTTACAAGTTCAAATAGTAAGTTGGCTCTTTGTGAACCCTAATACTACAACAGACACTGCTCAAATGCATTTTATAAATATCACAAATTAGGAGGAAGATATAACTAGGAAGGAGATGTGGACCTTTGTTTTCTTTTACCTGTCATAGTTACTGGTTTATTATCAGAATCCTGAAAAGAATCTTCACTGTCAAGTTTGTCATTGCAACTTGTCAAACATTTTGGTTCACAAGTTTTCATGCTCATCGCCTCTTTGTCACATGCACCACAAGCACTTTGTCTGGTAATGCAGACCCAACCTTGCACAGAATCCTCATTTCCATCACCTGCTATCGGCACATGCCATGATCCTTTTTCTGATTCCTGAAACCAAAATAAAAGGTTATTAGATATATAATTAAGATAAAGGTTATTATTCTGCATCAGTAACATTAAGCACCAAATAGCAATAATTCACTCATGAATCATGCTCTCACATTACATATGAAGTGTATTTAGAAAGTTAAAAAAAGACCCAGAATTGTAAACTTTTGCATCTAAAATAAGGTACTGAAAAGCTATAAACACATAGTCTCATGTATTTGTCATTCATGAAACGTACAAACACAATGAAAATACATATATTAGATTTTCCAATGCTAAACTTTAACTTCAATAGCATTTCTTCATGACTCTTCAGATGTTCGACAATTTGGACAGGTGTGGAACAGCATAATGCACAAATATCCAATGGTATGAAAAGATTTGTCCAACTGTTTTGCACATTTTTTTAAAAAATATTTGATAAGTAATCAAGATATCCTTGACAACTTGTTATGATGCTTACACTAAATTTTGCCTCAACTAATGCTCTCAACTAATGCTGTGTCAAAATAATGACCAAATGGCATTTCTATGTATAATTAATAGCACAATGACCAAAATAAAACTGAGAAAGAAAATATGACAAACATAAACCAAGCACGCAAAAGTACTTTCATAAATAAAGTATGACACGGGAGAAAACAAATATTGATACCTGGATTACTACAGAAAATGGCCGTGGCATCTGAAGTTTTAGGTTACCTTTTACAAAGGTATATCGAACCTGCAAACAAGAAATAACAAAACTCAGTCCCTCAAAATTTATGTTAACGAACAATATTAAAAGAATAGAAAAGTACTGCCATGATAGAGCATGAATCCAAACGACAAATAAAATTGGATGAGTGTGCATAAGCAAAATTACATTGAGAGATACATGAATTGGATGGGTGTGTATAAGCAAAACTACATTGGGAGATACATGAATTGGGCAACAAGATTTTTTGTGCAAGTTGTCAAGTTCATATTAAAGTAATTCAACCATGCTACAGGATTAATTTTCAAAATAGAATCACTCACTTCATGGTACCAGTAGTAGTACTGAGCAGAAAACAAACCCAAATCACCTTTTATATCACCAATCCATAGGCAAGGGAATGCAACTACATTAACATGTTGCTAGGGGTGGCAAATGGGTGGGGTTAAAAACGTTGGCCAAAAATAACTCAATTACCCATTTATGATCCATTTTATTATTTACATGGGTACTCATACCCAGTTAACCCATATAAATACTCACCAACCATACCCATTTGCATCCACTCCACTCATTTACTACCATTAACCCTCTTTCTCCACCATCTTTGCACCATGTTGTGGTAGAGACATGGGTAATTAGATGACAGACAGATCAACTTGTCAATTCCTAAGTTGTGGCAAAGAAGTGAATTAGTTTCAATGACAGAGTTGCAACACCACCACCACAATTGTCATTGTCATTACCACAAAAACCACTAGTAAATGTTAACATGTCTAGCATTGTTTTTTGTTGCAGCACAATTTCAAGTTGTTTCATAGCCAGAATGGATGTGGCTTTGGTTGTAGTAACCAACTTAAGCACAAACGAATCAGTTCTCCATAAACTAAAATCCCATATACCTATTTATATTTTCTATTGCATGAAAAAATCTCTTAGCATACATTTGATTTAGCTTTTGAGAGCCGTCAGTCGAGGTCTAGATACTCAACCGTTGACTCAGAGCACCGAGTAAAGAGTGTTTAAAAGCCAGCAGTCTGCATTTAGGCACCACACTGCTGAACTAGGACGTTTGGCCAAAAAAAAAAAAGAAGAAACAGTTTAAAATCCTGCAGTGTATTTTCATCCGCTAGCTTTTGGATTTTGAAACTAAAAGCTCACTTTTGATAAAGAAAAGGTAGAAATTCTAGCTAACAGCTCAAAATTCAGCTTTTGTAAATAATACCATTAATGAGAAATCAATATATAAAAAGAAGGGTCAATTTTAATACATAAAAAAAAGCTCAATAGTTTGTAAATATTACAGGACATTTTCATATCATTACTAGAGAGAAGATATCAAAAAAATAAAGATTTTTGATGATGGTAGTGGTGCTGTGGTGTAGGGTTCCGGTTGCAGAGGTGGAAGCGGAGGTAAAGTTGGTGTCAGTGGTGGTGGAATTAGTAGGTAGGGTAATTGGATATCTCCAACCGTTACCCATCCATACATTAATTGGTTAGTTGGGTTATGACCCATTTAAAATAGAAAGAACCTATATCCTTCTGTAAAAGAATGGATATGAACAAATTTTGTCACCTTTACATGTTGCTTTAAACAACCCCCCCCCCCCCCCCCCCCGGGGGGAGCATTGGAATTATCTAATGATTTCAAACTTAGGGTTACAATTAAAGGGCCATCGATTCATGGGCTACATGGTATCAATAAAAAGTTAATAATCGATAAAAATACATTAAAAATTTAAAAATTAGTTAAAAAAGAAATTTCTTGAGGGTTACCTATAATACCATGGCAACAAATCCATCAAAAGATCATTTCGAGGCTTTTTAGGACCTGCTGCATGTTTTGGCAAGAATAGATATTTTGTGAATCTAATGCGTCTCATCAAAGGATGTGACATTTATCCCAAAGTTTTAGGCGAGAAATCAACATAGCTTAAAATGTAAAGACAGACGTATGCATTCTTATTTATTTTCAAATAACAATTTCATCATATTTATTAAAGGAAGTTTAATAATTAAAAATTCAACAAATCATCATCACAAAAATGCTATAAAAATATGAAAGGAAGTCTTGTGATGTAGCACATACTTGATGCCTTTCTTTCCACTTGAGGAAAAAGTTGCTCCCCAAGAGTTCAAAAATATGATCCCGCATCTCATCATTAGTAACAAGCAAGCACCTCCGCTTTACAGCAGCATAAAGCCAATACCTGAATTATGGAGAACTCAATATGCATATCAAACGTCTTACTAGTAGTTAACAGCCATCCAAGATAAAATAACATATTACATAATATATAATTATATGCAAGCACCAAGGTGTTAGGAGAGTGCTAACACAAAATCTGCAAACATATCAGTTACAAGAGATTTTTGCTCGATAAAAATATGGAGGATTGAAAAGAACAAGGGTAAGAAAACACGCATATAGACAAGTTGGTCCGGATACTCATACCAATCATCGTTGGAACCATGAGGTGTTGTATAAAGAACTTCTTTTTCTATCCACTCCTGAATCAGCTTTCTTTGAGAGGGACTTTCCAAGAGTGCCCGAACACGTTTGTTATGCAAGATTATAAGTGGCCAGTTTCCACTCCGATCGTACAGCTCTTTCACAACAGCGTCAAGCTGCTTTATAGCAATTTTGAGAATGTCAGTTCAATGAATCAGACCAATTTGTAATCAAAAAGAAACAGACTAAAATATAGATGGAAAGTTAAAACGACCAAAGACTCTACGAAAACAACCTGAGGAATGCTAAATCCACCTTCTGCAAAGTTTTGTTGATAGAGTCCAACATTTGCTCCATCCACTACTGCTTCATAATTGGCATGTTTTTCCAGCCATTCCTACAATACAGAGAAAAAAAAAATGTACAAACAAAAATTAGAAAAGATAACAACAATATCCTTTTCTTTTCCAAACAGATGGAACTACCAAGAAATAACCATCATCTATGCCTGTAAGTCATTATATTTGTACTTGTTAAAAGTCAAGCTTTTGAATCACCAATGAAAGTATAAAATCTATATTTTTCAGACCAATGTATTTCTTGCATCCAATCCATGCATTCGAAGAAAGAAAGTCTACAACATGAACATGAACAGTGGACATCAGAAACTCAGACAGCCTCATTACCTAACTAATAAAACAAGCGATAACTTCTATCAACACACGGAACAAACAGAACCTAATTGATCAACAGCATATTGCAACTAACATAGTTGAAGTATTAAAGATATTAATAAATGGAAAGCACATCAAAATCAGCTTAAACATCACTCACCTGAAAATCACTAAAATAAGCTTTAACCTCCCTTTCCATAGCCAAACCAGCAACAGACCCTGCAAACCTTTCAGTCTCCATATCAGCAATATCAATACAAGCCAACTGCTCCCCACATGAAAGGCACTTTCCACCCATATCCACATTCCCTCTCTTCACCACCCACCTTCCCTTCCCAATCCAACCAATTCCATGCCACCCACCTCCATTCCTTGTAATTGTGTCTCTCACCAGACCCACATCTACTTCCACTCCATTACCTTTGAAATTCTTAAACCAATCCTCTATTATCTTTGTTGTCTCTTCCGTAACACACCTAACAGTCTTCCTCAATTTCTGCAAATACTCATAAACCCTCTCCTTATTTCCAGTCCCTGCACTTACCTTTAATAAAGAAGCAAGCTCCAGCTCCTCCAAACTCACTCCCATACTTCTCATATGCTCCTCCACTTCATAGGCCTTGTCAGCCTCCAATTTCTCACAAAAACAAAACAAAACAGGATCATATGTCCTTAACCGTGGCAATTCATTATAAACCCCCATATTCTTAACCAAATCGAAAGCATAATCCCCATCCCCTTTAGCTGCAGCGAGTCTAGCAACTGCAGTAATCGATGCTTCATTGGGCTTGATACCGTTAGCCACCATATGGTCAAATATACGAAACCCATATTGAAAAGCAAGCTCCTTTGTAGATGGGTCAGACAGGGAGATAGAGCAGAGATAAAGAAGAGTATTGAAATGGTGATGGCTGAGACGAGTGTTTTTGGAGACTGCAACGTCATATAGAGAGACAGCAGAGAAGAGGTCTTTGGTTTTAGAGTAAAAGTTGAGGTTATAGTTAAACTGGGATTCTGGGGTTTGGTTTTTATTGTGTTTCTTCTTCTTGGTTTCTGCCGTAGCCATAGCTGGACTAAAACTGAAAAGAAGAAGTTTTGGGAGGTAATTAGCAAAATTCAAAATTGAAAAGCCCTAAAAAGGTAGAAGAAGACTATTATAAGTTGCCGGGCCTAATAGTAAGACTCTTTTTGAGAATTTTATGTTATATAAGTGTAACTTTTCTTGGGCTAACATAAAGACTCAAACTGATTGACCTTTTCCCCAAGGTGCTTATTGAAAATTAAAACTAGTTCTGCCTTAAATTATATATTCATACTAAAATATCATATAGTTTTTTTTTAAAAAAAAAAAAATATATCTTATATAATCAATTTATTTAATTGTAGTGTGTTTTTCTTTTTAACAATTTATAGATTATTGTTCCACCAAAAGAAACAAATGATGGAATTATATATAGAGTAGAGTTTATTTTTATATTTACTTTCCTTAGAAAACAATCATAAAATTGCAGATCAAACAGTTATTTTTAATATTATTGAAGCAAATAGAAAACAGATATTATAAATGAAATTCACATGCAAGCACCATATGACTCAAGTTGAAAGCATCGAAATTGTTCAGCTATTGATGCTAAATATCTATGTTTCTTGTTGGGTTTTTACCACCATAAAACAAAACTACTTCAAATGTACGAAAGTTTATTATCAAAAACTATTAATTCCAATGTCCTTACCATGGCTCTTGCGCTGGAGACATCCTCAAATGTGAACACTTCTAACTCTTGATTAGTTAATTTTGGTCTCAATGTCCCTCCTACTAAAATTTTCTGTAATATTTGTCAGAAAGAAAAAAATATATATTTTAGATTTTCTGTAATTAGATATACTTATTGCAATTATATATCCCAATGCAGTGTATGAATAAGGTATTGAATCCATCCAAACTTTTATAAAATTACACTTGTATTATCCGAATTCATCCCAAATCTACAAAAAAAAATAAAAAAATAAAAAATGACGCAACAAAAAATTGCACAATCAAATTCTGCAGTTCAGAAACTGCAACAGCTGCATGTATTGCAGTGCAGAAATAAAGCAGTATATTCTGATATTAAGTTTACTGTTACTCATTTAGCAATTTACTGCAAAACCCCTATCCAACAAAATCTCCACATAGCTTTACTGATGTTAAGAATTCATTAAAAAAAGTTCTAAAAGAAATTATGAATTCCACAAGATTTTGTAGAACTAATTTTGAAATAAAAAGTTTTGTGTTTGGAATTAACAGATTTGAAATTCTAATAATTGAATTGTATAGAGTTGGGCATGCCTACCTCAAGTTCTGTTAAAATTATTGGAATTTTTAAACGAATGTCATAAAATTAAACTACTGATGTTCACAACTCATCCACAAATCCCAAAACAAACATCAAAATCAACCTTAGGCCGTTAAAGGAAGCAATTTCGAGCTTACTAATTCAAGAGAAGTCACCGAGAAAGCTCACATTCACCGGAAACCACGGCTGCCCCTTGCCAGAGAAGTAGAGCTCGATTTCGCGCGAAAGGAGAAAAGAGAGAGCAAAGTGCTGCTCTAAGACCGACCAATATTGCCTAAGGAGCCGTCCGCCTTTCTTCTCCGGCTGCGGAATCGCCGGAGATGTTGGCTGTAAGTGGCGACGCCAGCTATGGCAAAGGGATAGCTGCTCGTTGGGAGTCGGTCGTCAGATTTAACTTTCAGATGAAAAAAGGCTGCGATAAGCGACTGAGATTACGACGATGGTAAAAAAAAGGAAGAGTTTTGTTTGGGAACCCTACCAACAAAACTACGTAGTTTAGATGAAATTTAATGAAAACTTTATATCACTACGTCAAAACTAACTCGTTTTGATAGTGCATTATTTTTTTTCTTTTTTCTTTGTTATTTCTTTTTTATCATTAATAACTATGCTAAATTGCTAATTTGATAATTGATAATAATAAATAATACTAATCATTATAAAGCTATAATTATAAAATTATTCTAATATTAATTATTATTTATTTTTTATTTTTTATTTTATAATTGAATTTTTATTTAGATATTAATGAGCAATATTAATAGTATTTTTCAAAGCGCAGATATGTGATTAGTTTATTATAATATTGCTACCTATAATTATTGTAATATCATATAAATTTATTTTTAAAATTTGTTGTAGTGGGTTAACATTTAAATTAAAATAAAAATATACTTGTATAATGTAACCATTTATTAGAGTGCTCATTTTCACCCGATCCAGTGTGAATCTACCGAAGAAAACCTGATCCGTTTATAAATTGAGTGAGTACAATTGTCCACCAATCCAACTCGAGGCAGCCAAACTCGATCCGAATTATTTTTTTTTTCTCTTTTTTTTTTAAAAAAAGGCTTGTTGTAGTAATTATATAAATATATATATATATATATATATTAACCCAAATTTGATCATACCCAATCCAAACCTAATCCAATTAATTTTTCGCTTTTTTTCTAAAAAAAAAGTAGACTTTTTTTAGTAATTTTATGTAAATCAAATCGAATGCAACCCAATTTGATCTAGAACAAGGCAGGTGCCAAATGGATATTATGTTTTGTTACCATATTGATATGAATATTGTAAAATATGACCCAAACCTGATTCATGGTCATCTCTATCATTTAGTATCCAAAGTTTATTTTTATTTTTTTTTTTTTTGGTAATTTATCTATACTATATATAAAAGTGAGAATGATTGGGAATAATGAGATTTTTTATATTGTCTTGTAAAATTTAAGATACTTTAAAATAACCTTAATCATAGGCAATTAAAAATTTTGAAATAAAAAGAATATAATATTTTTATAATTTGATTGGATGTTTTTTAACTTTTTTTTTAATAGACAAATACATATAGATAATTAAACATTCGAAAATTTAAATTATTTTTACTGTTATTATCTTATTATGTCTTGTTAAGATTGGAAGAAGAATGATTTGGAAGAAAACCTCAATAGATTTTCATTAATAGTATATGGCATTTATACAAGAGTATTAGAGAAAAGATTTGCATTATGCAACAACTAATTGCATTGATATCAGATCCACTAATTGTGGAATTCTATTGTGCCATTTCAATTTGTATCTAACACGCCCCCGCAAATGGATGTCGGAGCAGCGCGTAGACAAAGTTTGTCCCGAAAAACTTGAAAAAGCCGAGATCCAAGAGGTTTTGTAAGACCATCTGCCAACTGATCTGAATTGTTAATGACTTGATTTGAAGATTGCCTAGGCAAACTTGTTCGCAAACAAAATGGAAATCTAGTTCAATGGGCTGCATTTGACCATGAAAAATAGGATTGTCAGTAAGATAAACTGCCCCAATGTTGTTACATCACAACTGTGCCGGAAAGCAAGTAGAGAACCCAATTTCACAGAACAAAGACCCTGGCCACATCAATTCGGCTGTGACATTCCCAATGGACTTGTACTCTGATTCTGTGGAGGACCAGGCCACCGTTTGTTGCTTCTTCGAAGACCAAGAAAAAAGGTTGTCTCCAATGTAAACAAGGTATCCACTAGTTGAGTGTCTATCATCGGGGCAACCTGCCCAATCACTGTTAGAGAAGGCTGGTAATTGGATAGTAGTATTGACTGTAAAATGAAGACCATGAGTAAGAGTGCCACGAAGATAGCGCAGGAGGCGCTTGACAGCTTGCCAATGAACATCAGTTGGGCAATGCATGAATTAGGCTAATTTATTGACCAGGAAGGCTACATCGGGTCGTGTCAATGTGAGATATTGGAGAGCACTTAAGACCTGTTGGTAGGTTTCAGGGTTCGGCATCAAGGTTCCTGAATGTTTTGAAAGTTGAACACCAGGGGACATAGGTGTACTACATGGTTTGGAATTGGCCATACCAGTTTCTGTCAAAAGATCTTGGAGATATTTTTTTGTGTTAAAACTATACCATGAGCATGTCGTGTGACCTGAATACCAAGAAAATAGTGTATAGGGCCCAAATCTTTGACTGGAAAGGTTTGTTGAATCTAATTAATAAAAGATGCTAGCTTGCCATGATCAGAACAAGTTAAGAGTATATCGTCAACATAGACTAAGACATAGAAAATTATACTATCTTGATTGATGAAGAACAAAGAGGTGTCGACTTTAGATGCTGTAAAGCCTATGCGAAGAAGATAGTTAGTGAGCTTGTTGAACCAAGCACGAGGTGCCTGTTTGAGGCGATATAGTAATCGCTGCAGTTTGCAAACATAATGAGGAAATTGGTCATGATGGTATCCCGTAGGTTGTTCCACGTAAACCTCTTCGTAAAAGTCACCGTGCAGAAAAGCATTGGATATGTCAATTTGTCAGACATGCCAGTTGTGAATGGTCGCTAGAGAGAGGACACTATGGACAGTAGTGAATTTGATGACTAAGGAGAATGTTTCTGTATAGTTAACACCCGATTGCTGAGCATACCCTTTCACTACCAAACGTGCTTTATAGGACACTCCCATCAGAATTGCGTTTGATTCGATACACCCATTTATTGCTAATGATGTTTTTGTCTGGAGGCCGAGGAACCAATATCCATGTCTTGTTTTGAAGAGTGCATTTAACTCCTCCTGCGTTGCTTTTCTCCATTCGAAAATAGTCATGGCCTATTTAAATGTTCTAGGTTCAAGGGAGAGGTAATTTGGTATGACAGACACGACATGGGCATACTTCTTTGGTTTCGGATTAGAACAGAGGACCATAGAATGGGTTCGTTGGGGTGGTGGTGATGGGGTGCTGGTGTGAATATGGGTTAGTAAGGGGGTTTCGAGTGAGTCAGATTGTTGGAGAGAGGATAAGGGAATAATCTGGAAGGGATTTGGTTGAGATGAAATAATGTTAGTGGAGGAGGAGAGGTTTGAATTTTGAGGTGGAGTTAAAGTTAAATTGGAATTAGTTGTAGATAAGGATTTCGTGGGTAGATGCCGTGTGGTTTGAGGGGAAAGAGAGGGTGAGCTGAATTGATATTTGGATTTTGGTTTAAGGGTGTTGGAGATGAGGTGGCAGGGTGAGAGGAAATTGGTTGTGGCAGAGATGAAGATTGACCACGTCAAGAAGGAGTCAAACCTGGAGTGGACATAATTTGAGGATCCGAAACTGAAGAAGATTTAGACAGATGGTGAAGATGCTGCCACGGTGTGGAGGGATCAGCGACACTGGATTGACTGGCCACACTTGCAGAATGTGGAATTATTTTTTCATGAAAATGAACATGTCTTGCAAAATAAATTCGACCTGTATCTTTATGAAAACACCTATAAGCTGCATGATTAGGACTTAAACCAAGATTAATGCACTGAAATGTATGGTTTAAAAATTTATGGGAATGGTATGGTCGGAGCCACGGGTAAACAGCACAACCAAATGGTTTCTAATCTAAGTAATTTGGCTTGCAATTAAAAAGAAGTTCAAAAGGAGTTTTGTTTGACTCAAAATGGCTTGCACTTTGTTCTAAAGCAAAGTTCCAAAACTTTAAGGGAAGAGAAGTATGTGTAAGCAACGTTAAAGTAGTGTCAATTAAATGTCTAATTTTCCTTTCAGCTGTACCATTTTTTTCATGTGTATAGGGACATGCAATTCGATGATGAGTACCATTATCGTGAAAATGTTTATGTAATTTTCGGTATTCATCACCCCAGTTAGAATGAAATGCCCATATCTTTGAATTAAATTGTCGTTGAACTATTTTTTAAAATTATAAGAAAACATTGAAAACGTCACTCTTTTGTTTTAAAAAATAAACCATGTCTACCTTGTAAAATCATCAATAAACAGTACCATATAACGATAACCATTATGAGATAAAATGGGCGCTAGGCCCTAAACATCTGAGTGAACAATATCAAACGGAAAATGACTTTTATGCTTAACTGCAACTAAAGGAAGCTAGACATTTTTCCTAACAGACAACTTGAAGAAGGATTTAATTTACTAGATGAAGTTGAAATATTTTTATTGTTAACCAAAGTTTGTAACTTGGAAATGTTCGAATGGCCAAGCTGGCATGCCAGTCATCTAGTGTCGCTACATCAGCCATTAGTGCTTGCTTGAGCGTTCCAAGTCTGTAAACACCATCTTCATTTGGTCCTTACATCAGTGTCCTCTTGGTGACTTGGTCCTTAACAACAAAGTGAGTAGGCCAGAATTCAAAGAAACAGGAATTATCTTTGGTGAATTTTTGAACGAAAAGCAAATTTTTAACAATGGCGTGAACATATAAAACATTATTTAATTTGAATGAACTATTTTGAGAGTAAAGCAGTACTAGTATGAGTTATCTGCAAACCTTGTCCATTACCAACATGAAGGTTGTCATTACCGTTGTAGCCTTGAACAGACTGAAGAGATTGAATGTCAAGAGTAATATGGTAATTAGCAGCAGTGTCGGGATACCATGGTTGAGGATTGGTATGCACATAATTAGCTTGTGGTGTAGAATAAAATGGTTGAAACTGATTACGTGGTGTATAACGGCTTCGACAGACAATAGCGGTGTGATTCGGATTGCCACAAATTTGACAAGGGCCTTTAGGTCTTTGGCCACTGCCATGACCATGACCACGTGGACAGAATGAAGATGAGAAGGGAGGTCGTGTGGTATAGGGTGTGTTGGTATTCAACCTATAATTGTTTGGAGATGTGGAGGGTGGCCTGAGTGCCATGTTAGCCTGTGGCTGCTCATACTAAGAAGTAATTGCTCATGAGCGGTTGGATGACCATATAACTCAAAAAAAGAGACAAGTTGAGGCTGAAGATTTAATGCGGTGATGATGGAGTGATATTCACTACCAATATTTCGGTATATGACAATATTAAATTCAGTCGGTTTGAGCAGTTGTCCAGCTACACCAAGTTCATCAGCTTTTGCTTTTGCTTTTTATAAATATTCAGCTACTGGCATGTCATTTCTTTTCAATTCTTGGAGTTCTATGTGTAATTGCAGCTGTCTATTTTGCGACATAGAGCCAAAAGTGATGTTTCAATCACATCTACCCCTCCTTCCTTAACTATTTTGCACTAGCTCTGGCTACATCTACACCACACAGCCCAACATAGAAGCTAAGATAAAAGATAAAAGATACAGCAGATAAATCAAAGAAATATATGAAAGGCACATTCAAATAAATTAAAACTTTAAAGTAAAAAGTTCTTCTAGCACATCAAATCCTCTCAGAGCATGGCATTTCTCCACTTTTGATGTTACCATTTATGCAATAAATATATTCATTTTATTCAAAAAATAGATAAAACTATTACATATGTATCTCACAGTAAAAAATGAAGACATTCATAAATTATGTGCTAAAAACTTCTACATGAAGGAGAAAGTGAGTGATAAAACATAGATATACAAAATCTTAAATAGATGAGAATTATTTAAACTAAGAAGCATATATAGGTGGATAGTTTTAAATAGATATGAGTTAAATAGATGTGAATTATTTAAACTAAGAAGCGTATATAGGTGGATAGTTTTAATTTTCAAATAGAATTCTAATATAAATATAGCACTTCAAAAATTTTATTATTACTTTTTAAATTTTTAAACTTAGAAGTAGCCAATCAAAATGTAGAAAAATAAGAAAAAACTATAAAATTTCTAAGAAAAAGAAAAACAGAATATTGAACAAAGACAAAGCCTTCAAACTTTCCCTTTGTTTTAGCTTTCGTATAGATATATAGATTTTAAATCAACATTCCAATGTCTTTTCTAACGGCTAATTAAATATCTATTTTTACTAAATACTTTTGCTTTAAACCACCATATAAACAACCAACAGTTAACAGCTAATAGCTATTAAAAGAACTAAAAGCTACTAAAATAGCTAACAACTATTACAACAGCTAATATTATTGAACAAACCCTTAGTATATATCCATATAAAGGATAAAAAAGTCAAGACCATGGAAAATGTAAAATTTTAAATGCGTAAAATAAAATCGGCTAAAAGACATTATTACTACAAAACAAGTAAATGAATAAATAAAGAAAAATTTGTATTTAGAAGAGGATGTGAAATTATATTTATGTTGATGACAAATTTTTGGGTTAAAGCTTAGTGATTTAAGAGGAAATGAGTAAAGCTCCTGTTAATGGTGAGGTAAACATCCAAGCTTTGGCTTCATTTATGTATTCGTTTCTCAATTTGATGACTTTGAAGCTTCGTAATGAAAATAAAACCTTTTTCTTGTTAGAGCAGAATTTTCAACTAAGAAACTGAGAAATTAAAATTCCGGTTGTTTTCAAAAACTAACTTGCCTTTGGAAAATATTTTCAAATGTTTTTCTGGAGATATATTTTCCAAATGACTTATTTTCCGTTGTTTGGTTGCAATATTGAAATTAGTTAAAAAAATATTAAAATCTTTATCTTATAAAATCATAAAAATATTTATAATAATAGAAATTTTATATTTCAAAATTTTTATTATTAAATATGAGAAAAAAATGCAAAAAAATGATAAATTATAAAAGTCGTCAATGATCGGCAGTGACAGATGGCGATGGCTGGTGGTGAGTAACTGGTGGTAATTATAATAAGTTTGTCAATATAAGGAAAATATTTTCTTTTTTTAAAATGAAAAGTCATTTTCCTTAAAAATGATTTAGTTTTCCTTTGACTAAAAAAATATTTTCTATTGAATTATTTTCTTAAACTCCCAAAACAACGAAAAATTGTGAAAAATATTTTCCTATAAATTATTTTACGAAAACAAATGGAGCATAGAAGAATTTAACTCAATTACATGGTAAAGACTTTAAACCTAAATTGTTATATATAACAATTCATCATCAAGTATCAACAATAATAATAATAATAATGTCAATCAATTGGTAGTCTGATCGGTCTTCTCACTTATGAAAGTAGTGGGAGGTGTCTAGTTCGAGTCCTCTCAACCATAATTGTTTTCATTAATTTGGTGAACCAAGGGGAGAGCTACCTCCTGTTGTGTTAGTATTCTTTCAACCCCTAACAGCTTCCAATGATTTAAAATAATAATAATAATAATAATCACATATTTAAATAAAAAATCATAAATTCAAAATAGATCTCTAAGCATAAATTGTAATTAAACATAAGTTCTAGTTATATTTAACATTCACACATATGTTAGTTAAATATAAATTATAATTTAACTCAAACATCGAAATAAAATTACACATCTAAACATGAAGAAGATAAATTTTTCTCAAGATTGTTATAGACGCTCCTTCACTGTCAATATCATCATAATCATTTCCTCATCCACATTACATTGCTTAACATCATCATCCTCAATATCTACAAAATTTAATACAAAAACATAAGTGACCATATTTTCAAACAACTTTTAATTTTGTAAATAAACTTAATAGTGTATAAGTCAAGTAATAAACATAAACTTAATAAACTACTTAAAGGTGAAAACAAACCTTGAGATACATCTCCAATATCTTTTGGATGTTCTTCTTCAAGTGCATTTTCAAGCTCATGATCATTAAATTTTCCCTCTTCTTCTTGTCAAAATTCAATTGTTAAATAATCTTTAATATAGCTTAGATCTATTGTTCATAGAATTTGTTTGATAGGAATATACAATAAGCGGAAGCGTACCTTGATCCATAACAGCAGATCTATGTTATGGATTACCTCGTTGCGGCAATTTGATTCTCACTGTAACACCAGATCTGTGTTTCTTCACTCTGGCCTTTTGTCCGTAAGTTTTCTCTTAATGGTCAGAAAATTATCAACAGTTACGGGAGTTTCCTTTCACAGAGTTTCTTTCCACACTCTCTTAAACAACCTACTCTCTCTTTTCTTTTTCTTTTTTTTTTTTTTTTTCCGTGTTCACCCTAAGTTGTTGATTCCTTTATCTTTTATAAGGCAGTATTAAAACCCTAACTGACCCTTATCCATTATGCCCAATAACCATCATCTTGGGTCACCTTAATTAGAACCAGCCCTTTAATCACATAGGCCACATATAGATTATTAAATAATCTAACAATCTCCCACTTGGCCCATGTGCATTTCTCGAATCTATCATGTTTACCTTAATTAGAATTAAGATGATCGGATTATGGCGGTCACAAGTCATTAATCGACGTGATTCCTTCCATATATCACAGACCACCTCAATTCTTAAAACTTTAATGAAGAAACAATTTCAACAAACAATACATTGTCACAATCAAATGTTATTGTTATTTCACCTAAACCTTTATTATATACATCTATAATGTGGATAACACATAAATAAGCAAAAACACATCTTTAATTGAATTCCAAATGTCACAATAATATGAGCAAAATAACCATATGTATATATATATATATATATATATATATATATATATATATATACAAGTTTAAACATCATGCTAACAAGGACTTATCTATAATGTCCATCCTATCAACATGGCCAATGAAGATTTTGGGTTGTAAGCCTTTAGTTAGCGGATCCGCTATCATCAGATCAGTATCGATATGCTCAATTGATACTTTGTGTTTATGCACTTCTTCTTTCACAGATAGGTACTTTAAATCCATGTGCTTTGCACCCTTAGGGTACCTGTCATTTTTAGAGAAGAGGACAGCTGTGGAATTATCACAGTAAATTCTCAACGGTCTAGCTATACTGTCGACAATGCCTAGACTTGAGACAAAGTTTCGCAACCACAATGCATGAACAGTGACCTCAAAGCATGCCACAAATTCAGCCTTCATTGTGGAAGTAGCAATGACAAACTGCTTTCCACTTTTCCATGATACTGCTCCTCCAGCTAGGAGAAACAAGTAGCCAAATGTAGACTTTCTAGAATCTACACAACCGGCATAGTCTGAATCCGAGTATCCCACCACTTCTAGATGGCTGGACTTTCTATAAGTGAGTATATGATCCTTAGCACCTTGTAAATACCTAAGTACTTTCTTTTCAGCTTTTCCAATGGTCCATCCTGGGATTACTTTGATATCGCCCTAATATTCCTACGGCGAAACTAATATCCGGTCGAGTACATGTTTGAACATACATTAAGCTCCCAACCACTGATGCATATGAACAGACTCCATCTCTTTACGTTCCAAATCATTCTTAGGACATTGCATTTCGCTGAACCTATCTCCTTTCTGAATTGGAACTATTCCTGTAGAGCATTTTTCCGTTTTGAATCTCTCTAATACCTTATCAATGTAAGCTCTTTGAGACAATCCTAACAGTCCTTATGACTGTGAACCCCTTCCCCAAATGTCATAAGCATGTGATGCATGTGACTAAGGACAGATATGCACGTGAATGTATGAGTCGCCACCTTGTTTAATTATTTTAGGGTAAACTAGGAAAAAACCCTAAGTGACTCCATTTTTAATTAACCTAGTTACTAGATTAATTATCCCAATGATTAAGGCACAATCTACGAACCCGAGGTGGATCCCGAGACTATGTCATGCTGACGAACTAACCGATGGATGAATGCTTTGCAAGGTGAATGATGGATTAATGAAATGTTTGAGTGATTTCGACTTGCCGCTCGGGGTTAAATCCCGAACGTGCCTACGTACTTCCGTTTGAATGGAAGATCAAAGTCAACGTAGTTCGATAGGCCTTCTTTGAAGGGCTTTGAATGGGTATGCTTTATGCATGAGTGTGTATGCTTTGTGCATGATTTTGTGTATGCTTTGTGCATTTTGTGTGTATGCTTTGTGCATGATTTTGTGTATGCTTTGTGCATTTTTGTGTGTATGCTTTATGCATGATTTTGTGTATGCTTTGTGCATTTTTGTGTGTATGCTTTATGCATGATTGTGTGTATGCTTTGTGCATTTTGTGTGTATGCTTTGTGCATGAGTGTTTAGGCATTTCGCCAAAGATTGATTGATTTTTAGGCGATTGTCGCCAAAAATGTTGATTTTAATGGCTTTTAGCCAAAATGATTTGATTTAGGCAATTGTTGCCAAAATGTGCGATTTAGGCGCTTGTCGCCAAAATGGTTGATTTTAAGGCCTTTGGCCAAAATGCGTTGTTTTAGGCAATTAGTTTGCCAAAAATGTGCGATTTAGGCTTTAATGCCACGATTATCAATTAATCGGGCGTTCGAGCTTAATCACAATTTATTGTCGAAACGTGATCGATTAAGGCTTTTAGCCACAATTATTGATTAATTGGACTTAAGCCAGATTTATTCGAAATAAGGCAATTGAACCGTAGTTATTAATTAACTAGGCTCTTTTAGCCAATATTGTCGGATTTAAACTTTAATACCACGATTATTGATTAACCGGGCATTTAAGCTTAATCAAATTAATTAAGGCAGTTTATTTACCAAAAATAATGACGTGGATGCATTTATGCAATTGTAGAATTATTAAGAGTAGAAGAGAAATATGCATGAAGTGCTAAAATTAAATAGGCAGAGTTTTGTTTACATACCTGATTTAATCGACGACCGCTTCTTGACTCCAGATTAAGCTCCTCGCTTAGGAAATATTAATTAATTTTAATTTGTTTAATTTTAATGTCCAAATATCACAATAAAAATGCAATAAAAATTAAATTAAATGCAAAAAGCGGTAAAGAAAACGCAAGGAGCGTGAGAGGGAGAAGGATTCGTCCGTCAACACAGACAGGGGTGTCAAAAATAGGCTGAAAATGGTCTATTTATAGGCCATTTTCGGGTCCAGGGCGGCAGGTGCCGCCTGGCTCGGCGGCAGCTGCCGCCCAAGAGGCTGGGCGGCAGGTGCCGCCCAGTCGGTGGGGCGGCAGGTGCCGCCCATGCTGGGCGGCTGCTGCCGCCGTAGCTGGTGGTGGCCACCATGTCTCGCTCCGGGAGCTTTTTTGGGAGTTTTCGACCTCCAAAAATCATTCCGGGACCGGTTCTGCGATCCTCGTGAAATTCCGGACGTTTCAAGTACCATATTGACATATTTTCGGTGAACTTTCAAAATGGCCTTCGGTCCGGCCGGACTGTTTGCAGTCCGGCATTGACACTGTAGAAAAGTCAAAATTTGAGTATTCACAATGACCTATCACGGAATATTTCTATTCCAATCACAAAAGATGCCTCTCCCATATCTTTCATTTCAAAGTTCTTAGGGAGAAAACCCTTTACATCATGCAACAATCCAACATCATTCGCAGCAAGAAGAATGTCATCAACATATGGGACTAACATAATGAGCTTGCTCCCACTGACCTTCATATAAATACACCGATCAACAGTGTTTTCTATAAAACCATATGAAGTGATGGTAGTGTGACCACAAACCCCTCTGGTTGGTCTATATATACTTCCTCCTCTAAGTCACCATTAAGAAAGACTGTCTTTACATCCATTTGATGAAGCTCTAAATCATAATGAGCCACCAAAGCCAAAATAATTCTTAAAGAGTCCTTTTTGGAAACTGGAGAAAATGTCTCTTTATAATCAATGCCATCCTTCTAAGTGTAACCTTTAGCAACAAGTCTGGCCTTATATCTTTCAATGTTGCCCTTAGAGTCTCGTTTGGTCTTGAAAACCCATTTACAACCAACCTGTTTTGACCCCTCAGGCAACTCGACTAAATCCTAGACTTGATTATCACTCATTGATTGTATTTCTGCCTTCATGGCATTAAACCACTTTTCAGAATTATCACATTCCATGGCTTTCTAGAAAGAGACTGGATCCTTATCAATGCTCAATTCACATTCATGCTCAAGTGAGTAAACCACAAAAGCACTAGAAATAGCTGGCCTTCTTTGCCTTTGTGACCTCCGTAATGCTATTTCTTGTGAAACCACTTGATCATTTGTGAATTGTCCATTATTTACTGGTTCATCATTTATATGGTCATTTTGTGGGTTCGAAATGTTTTTTGTTGTTCAACCATGTTGTTAAACCGTGATACAACAAGTGGAACAATAACCGAAGAAGAGACATTAGGAAAATCCACTTGAGTTGGATTTTCAATCTGAATTTCTTGCACATTCACTTTGCATGATTCACTGCTCTCACTAATTTGACTATTTTCAATAAACTGAGCATTACCAGACTCTAAAATTCTCGTACTATGGTTAGGATAATAAAATCTGTACCCTTTTGACTTTTTAGGATATCCTATGAAAAATCCACTAACCGTTTTAGCATCAAGCTTCTTTTCATGTGGATTATATATCTTGACTTCTGTTGGGCAACCCCAAACATGAAGATGTCTTAAACTAGGTTTCCTTCCCGTCCACAGTTCATAAGGTGTAACATCCCTTCTCGGTCCACCCGTTAACCCGAATGAACCGAGTCGAGACGCTACAATCTGGTTGAACTTATATCCTGTCATGCTGATATCATCCTGTATGCTAAATATGAATATAAAACACTCCCAATTAAACTCCAAACTTCCAATATCTCCAACTAATCATCATAACACAACAACACTTTATATATATAGTCATAACTGTATAAATCCTCAATAGCATTTAATATCCAGCAATTAATTGCATTCATGATCTATATCAAGTCTTCATGACCTAATCATACCAACTATAGTAAAATATGTCAAGCATTTCCTCCAAATACTTACACCACAATAATTACATGCTTCAATTATATTTCCAATCACATAAGCTCTATCAAATGTAATAATTATACATGCCATAAACCTTAATACATGCCATAATTCTTAATTATACAACTCTCAATCTACTATGACCAAATTAGTCACTTCTGTTTTGATAGTACTCTTCAAGTCTTCAAGTAGCAACCACGATCTTCAACCTACGCGTGATAAAAATCGACGAGCTGAGTATAAAACTCAGTGGTGCTCATAATTCACATACTAAACAAAGTGGATGACAACTAACTTAAAATACAAATTGCATAAAAGCATTGAAAATCATAGATTCAGTAAATTTCAACATCAATGCATCTTTATAGCAACGAATAAACTTCTAATTCATACCATAAATAATTTAGTTCTAATTATCTCGTAACTCCTTTACATGAACCTTTAATCCCACATATCATGATACTATCATGATCTTACCTGCTGTTCATTATGTTGTATGAATGAAATCAATAAACATGTAAGAATACATAACAGTATATGTTCATTGTCTTACTTGCTATTCATTATGCTGTATGACTTATGCACTTTTAGTCACATCATATAAGTTATGAATAATAACATCTCATGACTGTATGTCTCCTTAAAGATTCAATAAATAAACTTGTAAGCATATATAACATTATACTTTTATGATCTTACCTGATGTTCTTTATGCTGTATGAATTCTGCAACTTTGATTAAAACTTAGTGAATATCACAATGAATAAAGAAACATATAAGCACATACATATGTAGAAATAAACATGTACTCACATATGGAATGTAAGCACACATATCATGATACTTTCATTTTACCTTGATGATCTTTCTTGCTGTTTAGTATACTGTATGATTCATGCAATGTTATGTCAAGATATCTGTATGGCTCCATAAGGTTATAGTGAAACCGAAGTGATAAGAAAACTGTATGAAACTGGATGAAACTGTATGCTTGGCTGCTATGGCCTATATAATCATATCCACTCAACGGCCTGTAGCTGGAGTACCAAACTGTATGGGGCGCAGATCTGCTATTCTATGTCGCGACATAGCCTTATCTACGTGGTTTCTACCTAACCTCAATGGAGCATATTAATGGAATGACAATAGATAAAACAAAAGCATAGTAACTGTGTCATAATTTGCATGCTTGTGTCATGTTATTTTCACATGCTTGTGTCATAAAATTTACTGCTTCATCATTTCATAAAATTTACTGCTTACCTGTATGCTGATAGCCTCGCCAAGCGGGCAACTTGTGTCATGTTAGTTTCACACCATTTGCATGCTTGCATTTTGTGTTTATACATGTGTTCATGTTGTCTTTTTGCTTTAAAATGGTTGAAGACATACAAGTTGAGAAAAGGAATACAATTGCATAGAATTCATAACTTCATACACCATTTCACATCATTTCACAATTGCATAGAATACAATTACAAGTTGTGTTTACCTCATTTCACATCATTTGCATGCTTGCATGTTGTTTTGATGCATGTTCTAATGTTGTCTTTTTGTTTTAAAATGATTGGAGGCATACAAGTTGAGCAAAGGAATACAATTGCATTGAAAATGAAGTCCAAAAGAGCATCAGAACACAATTCGCGAGCGCCATGCAAAGTCGCGAGTGCGAGAAGTGCAAAATGAGAGTCAGAGAGTTCCAGACACAATTCGCGAGCGCGCAAATGAAATTCGCGAGCGCGCGTCGTGTTTTCCAGCTTGCGCAGTCTGTACTATTTTGGTCATATCTCTCAACTTACAACTCCGATTTGGGTGATTCAAAAACCCATGTAAAGCTAACACATAGAGGAACAAATAACTCTTCTATGACACTTCCTAATTCCATCATTAAATGGGGTAAAAATCAAGGTGAAGTTACTGGTAACTTTTCCAGCAAAACTTGTTTCAGCATGAACTCAATATCTACTTCATTTATTCATTTCATCTCATGCTTTTTCACCATTTTCAGTCATCTTACTCAACATGAAACAACATATTTTCTCATTATCAACACACCACACAAATTCTCATGCAAAGAAATTAATTAAACTAAAATAGATAGCACACCTTCACTTAACAAGCTTGGAATCTTCTTCTTAGATTCCTTCTACCTTGAGCTCACCTCTCTTGGATAGAATAGAAGTTGAATTAATGCTTGAATCCCATTAAAATCTTCACTACCATTAAAAGTGATGGAGAAAGGAAAGTGGAAGAGGAAAGTAGAGGAAGAAGATGAAGATAAGGATGAAGAAATGAAAATGAAATGGAACTCACGGGTAGTCTCTAGAATGTCATTGATTTTTATGTGAAAATTACCAAATGGTACCTCAAGTGTCAAAATGGTACAACTCAATACCTCAACTTTATACTTTAGTGCAATCAAGTCCTAATCCTTATACTTTGATCTTTTTGTTTCCTTCAAGTAAGTCCACTTCTTTTCCTTATTGCAATCACATCCCATTCTAGCCCACTCTAGACTCTAATGGATCGAACCGGGTTTTGAATCAGCCCGACTCGACTCTAAGCAACGACTCGATTCAATAGAAAAATGGGACGTTACAGTTCTACCCCCCTTAAAGAATTTCATCCTCGAAATTCACTTACATTAAACACTTACAACTCTCATAATAGTTTCCAACTCAATTTGATTCTTCGTTCATCGGCTAGCACTTACTAGCCTTATGTTCTCCACATGATTCTCCCAAATGAACATCCATACTAGCTAATATATCCAGTCCATATCAACACTCAATTCAAAGACCTATATACTGCCCATTCTAAATATATCAGCATATCATAGACATATCATATACATATCATATCATCATCTCATATACATATCAAGGCATTTCATTGCAATAGCCTATTCAAAGATTTGCATAAAGTAAATTCTCATAAAGCATGATGAGAGTACATAAACATATCTTGAAATCATATTGTTTATGTTCATAACTGTGTGAATAACTTCATGTCGTCATGGTACTTAATTTTCTCATGGTACTTCTTCTCATCCACTGTCATGCATATATACATATAGTCATACATGCATACTTGCAAGTTCCACTCAAGAACAAAACAAGATGAAACCAAAGTTCCAAATGTCAATAGATGAAAGTAATTATACACAATCACAAAGTTATGCAAATCATGCAATGTGCCATATAGATTATCTCAACTTGATCATTTATCCATAATGCTTTGGTAGTTCCATCCAAATAGAATTCACTAAGTGATAGCAATTCCACCTTTCTTTTGTTTTTTTTTTTTTTTTGAATCATAGATAGCTCACATAAATCCATAAATCATCCATGACTTATAAATACTTCTATTAGCGTTTAACCAATCTTTTCTGTCTGAAGAATGATCACGTATAAAATCTTGATCATTTGGCTTAGAATTTATTCTTATATAAAATCAACACGAACCACAATTTGTACATATTCATGAACTCTCAAAGTATAGTATGTCTGATCTTGTATATACTCTGATGCATCATTACTTTATGTCCATCACATCTTAATAACCATGCTTCCTAATTTGTCACAAAACTCTGAATGATTATCATCTCATTTAAATCATCCTAATTCATATTCCTTCACCTCTGTAATTGATGCTTTTCTAAATCTTAATTCAATAACATGATTAGATCCATTCTTAGTATAACATCAATTCAATAGTTGGACAACTATCTCTCCATGTCCGATGTCATTCATCATTTCACTCAATCATCATAGTCCAATATTTATATAACATCATTATCTTCATTTGGTGTTTAGGAACCGTTTACCTTTTTTTTTTTTTGTTCTTGGAATCATAGAATTTCTCATTAAACTTACATAACATCTAGAATTCACCAAATACTTTAAACCTCAAAAACTAAATCTTGTTGAATATAATTCATACTTATACCATATTAACCCACAAGGTGGCACAATTCATACAGCTTCACTACTAGGCTCATCAAGAGTTAAATAATTGACTTCATCCTAAGAATCACCATACTTTTCTTATAACCATAGTACTTTATATTATTCCTGATAGTCATACATTTGCAAAATAGCTGATGAACACCATAATATACTTGACTCCACCAAATAGTAAGTACTTCTCATAAATAGAAATCACTTCTCATAAATGACTTGAAATAATGACATTAGTTCTTATGAAACATACTCATCACCCATTCTTAGAGCAAATCACATCAAATCATTCATCATTAAGATCATTTATGTAACTACACCAATGAATATATGTATATGTGTATTTGATCCAGCAAAATGCTTATCTCAATAGTCATAATAGATTCCATTAACCACAATCATGTAAACATCAATACTCTTCGTAAATAGATTCTAATGTCCTTAAATCCGAATCAGTTTGTCTTCTTATTATATAAAACTAGCATCTCATCCTCAACATACTCCTTCCATAGGCACATGTACATACAATCATGCATTTTATGTATGCATTTCACATTCACATCATTTCACCTCCAACTTAACCTTTATAATCTTAATCATGCATAACTTAACATAGCTTTGTGCATACACAACTATACAAGGTTACACTACATCTTACATATGTAAGTATATACATATATGTTATTTTCATGTTTAAGTCATAAACCAATATACTTCATAGCTCATGAACAAACATTTTTACAAGTCATTCATGCTATCACAATCATGGATAAAAAATCAGTTTCAAAATACATCTCATAATACTTATAACATTGAGAACTCATATCAACTCATGAAAGCACACAAATCCTTAACACCTCAATAATATTTCATCTCCAATAACCACTACATCGAATTCCCTATCCAATATTCTCTAAGCATATACTCCATGCATAATGGTCTAAAAGGATATAACCAGTAATCATCAATAGTAACCTCAATATATACTCCGCTTACCACGACACCATTCTCTAATGGCTGGTTGTTTCCAATCAAACTAATATGGCATGTCTTTAACTTAAATTACTCATACTCTCACTGTATGTCTTTAACCTACATAGATACACCTATCGTCCGAGAACCGCCTAAACCTAGGCTCTGATAGCAAAAATTGTAACATCCCTTCCCGGTCCACCCGTTAACCCGAATGAACCGAGCCGAGACGCTACAATCTGGTTGAACTTATATCCTGTCATGCTGATATCATCCTGTATGCTAAATATGAATATAAAACACTCCCAATTAAACTCCAAACTTCCAATATCTCCAACTAATCATCATAACACAACAACACTTTATATATATAGTCATAACTGTATAAATCCTCAATAGCATTTAATATCCAGCAATTAATTGCATTCATGATCTATATCAAGTCTTCATGACCTAATCATACCAACTATAGTAAAATATGTCAAGCATTTCCTCCAAATACTTACACCACAATAATTACATGCTTCAATTATATTTCCAATCACATAAGCTCTATCAAATGTAATAATTATACATGCCATAAACCTTAATACATGCCATAATTCTTAATTATACAACTCTCAATCTACTATGACCAAATTAGTCACTTCTGTTTTGATAGTACTCTTCAAGTCTTCAAGTAGCAACCACGATCTTCAACCTACGCGTGATAAAAATCGACGCGCTGAGTATAAAACTCAGTGGTGCTCATAATTCACATACTAAACAAAGTGCGATGGCAACTAACTTAAAATACAAATTGCATAAAAGCATTGAAAATCATAGATTCAGTAAATTTCAACATCAATGCATCTTTATAGCAACGAATAAACTTCTAATTCATACCATAAATAATTTAGTTCTAATTATCTCGTAACTCCTTTACATGAACCTTTAATCCCACATATCATGATACTATCATGATCTTACCTGCTGTTCATTATGTTGTATGAATGAAATCAATAAACATGTAAGAATACATAACAGTATATGTTCATTGTCTTACTTGCTATTCATTATGCTGTATGACTTATGCACTTTTAGTCACATCATATAAGTTATGAATAATAACATCTCATGACTGTATGTCTCCTTAAAGATTCAATAAATAAACTTGTAAGCATATATAACATTATACTTTTATGATCTTACCTGATGTTCTTTATGCTGTATGAATTCTGCAACTTTGATTAAAACTTAGTGAATATCACAATGAATAAAGAAACATATAAGCACATACATATGTAGAAATAAACATGTACTCACATATGGAATGTAAGCACACATATCATGATACTTTCATTTTACCTTGATGATCTTTCTTGCTGTTTAGTATACTGTATGATTCATGCAATGTTATGTCAAGATATCTGTATGGCTCCATAAGGTTATAGTGAAACCGAAGTGATAAGAAAACTGTATGAAACTGGATGAAACTGTATGCTTGGCTGCTATGGCCTATATAATCATATCCACTCAACGGCCTGTAGCCGGAGTACCAAACTGTATGGGGCGCAGATCTGCTATTCTATGTCGCGACATAGCCTTATCTACGTGGTTTCTACCTAACCTCAATGGAGCATATTAATGGAATGACAATAGATAAAACAAAAGCATAGTAACTGTGTCATAATTTGCATGCTTGTGTCATGTTATTTTCACATGCTTGTGTCATAAAATTTACTGCTTCATCATTTCATAAAATTTACTGCTTACCTGTATGCTGATAGCCTCGCCAAGAGGGCAACTTGTGTCATGTTAGTTTCACACCATTTGCATGCTTGCATTTTGTGTTTATGCATGTGTTCATGTTGTCTTTTTGCTTTAAAATGGTTGAAGACATACAAGTTGAGAAAAGGAATACAATTGCATAGAATTCATAACTTCATACACCATTTCACATCATTTCACAATTGCATAGAATACAATTACAAGTTGTGTTTACCTCATTTCACATCATTTGCATGCTTGCATGTTGTTTTGATGCATGTTCTAATGTTGTCTTTTTGTTTTAAAATGATTGGAGGCATACAAGTTGAGCAAAGGAATACAATTGCATTGAAAATGAAGTCCAAAAGAGCATCAGAACACAATTCGCGAGCGCGCCATGCAAAGTCGCGAGTGCGAGAAGTGCAAAATGAGAGTCAGAGAGTTCCAGACACAATTCGCGAGCGCGCAAATGAAATTCGCGAGCGCGCATCGTGTTTTCCAGCTTGCGCAGTCTGTACTATTTTGGTCATATCTCTCAACTTACAACTCCGATTTGGGTGATTCAAAAACCCATGTAAAGCTAACACATAGAGGAACAAATAACTCTTCTATGACACTTCCTAATTCCATCATTAAATGGGGTAAAAATCAAGGTGAAGTTACTGGTAACTTTTCCAGCAAAACTTGTTTCAGCATGAACTCAATATCTACTTCATTTATTCATTTCATCTCATGCTTTTTCACCATTTTCAGTCATCTTACTCAACATGAAACAACATATTTTCTCATTATCAACACACCACACAAATTCTCATGCAAAGAAATTAATTAAACTAAAATAGATAGCACACCTTCACTTAACAAGCTTGGAATCTTCTTCTTAGCTTCCTTCTACCTTGAGCTCACCTCTCTTGGATAGAATAGAAGTTGAATTAATGCTTGAATCCCATTAAAATCTTCACTACCATTAAAAGTGATGGAGAAAGGAAAGTGGAAGAGGAAAGTATAGGAAGAAGATGAAGATAAGGATGAAGAAATGAAAATGAAATGGAACTCACGGGTAGTCACTAGAATGTCATTGATTTTTATGTGAAAATTACCAAATGGTACATCAAGTGTCAAAATGGTACAACTCAATACCTCAACTTTATACTTTAGTGCAATCAAGTCCTAATCCTTATACTTTGATCTTTTTGTTTCCTTCAAGTAAGTCCACTTCTTTTCCTTATTGCAATCACATCCCATTCTAGCCCACTCTAGACTCTAATGGATCGAACCGGGTTTTGAATCAGCCCGACACGACTCTAAGCAACGACTCGATTCAATAGAAAAATGGGACGTTACATAAGGGGTCTTAGGAACTGCTTTGCTAGGAACCCTATTAAGTAAATATGGAGTAGTCTTGAATGCATGCATCCATAATGATAAAAGTCACTATAATTATTCAGCATACTCCTAACCATTTCCATAAGAGTACGATTCCGCCTTTTAGCTATACCATTCTGTTGGGTATACTCGGCATTGTGTATTGTGCACAAATTCCACGACTTTCAAGGAACTTTGCAAATGGACCTGGCCATTGTCCATTTTCATTAAATTTACCATAATATTCACCACCTCTATCAGATCTCACTACTTTAACTTTTCTATTTAACTACCTCTCTACCTCATTGATGAATATCTCAAGGATATCCACTGATTGAGACTTTTCATGCAGCAAATATACATAACCATACCGTGAGAAATCATCGATAAAGGTTAAAATATTTTTCACCACCCCGAGAGGGAACATTAAAAGGACCACATATATCAGTGTGTATAAGTTCAAGCAATTCACTGCTTCTTGTGGCTGGATTCTTTAATGTATGCTTAGTTTGCTTACCTTTAATGCAATCTATACACACGTCCCAGTCAGTGAAGTCCAATTGAGGTAAGATTTCACCTTTTACTAACCTCAAAATCCTTTCTTTGGATATGTGACCTAACCTTTGATGCCACTAGAAAGCAGAACATTCATTATGTGCACTACGTTTATTACCTATATTGTGTTCAACATTAAACAGGGATTCAATAAATTCAGCATCAAGATTAAAACGATACAAACCATCAATCAAAGTACCAGAACCATAATAGTACTTATGTTTGTATAATGAAAAAGTACCATTACAAATCTTAAAATTGAAACCAACATTATCCAACCTCCCTACAGAAACTAAATTTCTAGCACATTCAGGAATATAGAGACACTTTTCAAGATCTAGATAACAACAAGTGTACAGGATCAATCTATAAGTCCCAATTCCTTCTATTATTGCCTTCATTCTGTTTCCCATGTATAGGAATTTTTTAATTTCGTTTATGGGTTGGATCGTAAGGAATCCTTGTATAATATGAGACACATGAGTAGTTGCACCAGAATCTAACCACCAGGTATTATTAGGCACTTCAATAAGATTTGATTCAAAACATACTAAAACATAAAGTATACCTTTCTTTTCAAACCAAATCTTCCTTTTAGGATAGTCCTTCTTGAAGTGACCATTCTTCCTACAGAAATAGCACTTCAACTCCTTACGGATTTGGCCCTCATTAACCTTCATTGGGGCACTGTCCCTTTTCTTGCCTTTCTTCCCTGATTTGTTGTTGCTGCTACTAGCTCCATTATGAAAAGTGAGATTGATAGAGTGTTCCTTCAATTTCTTTAATCTCCCTTCCTCTTGTATCAACATGGCCTTGATTTCCTGAATGTTCTATTTTTCCTTGATGGTGTTGCAATTCACCTGGAACTGACCAAACTCAAGAGGAAGTGAGTTAATGATAAATTGAACTAAAAAGGATTCACTCACATCCATTCCCATTGGTTTCAGTTTGGCTGCCAAATTCTGTATGCCAGTCACATGATCATGAATGGATTGTGACCAATCAAACTTCTTGGTCATTGGCTCACTCATCAAGGATCCTACGATGGACTTGTCAGCTATGTCCGATTGGGAGTATTCCTTAATTTTCAGCATGTACTCTCTAGCATTATTTGTTCTGGGCATTGATGGCTTAACATTTTCAGCCATTGTCATCCTCATTAAGTTCAAGCTCAGCCTGTTAGACCGCTTCCCAGCCTCATAATGGAACTTGTCAGCTTCAGTGCTGGTCTCTGTAATGGCTGCTGGCTTTTGAGAGACTAATGCTAAATCCAAGTCCAGAACTCTTAACAGATAATGGATTTGTTCAGACCAATCAGTATAGTTCAATCCATTGAACTTAATCAACCCAGTGCCCATAGCAAACATGTTAAAAGAAGCTGCAACATTATGCATATACTCATACGTTAATACTTTGAGTAAACATAGAATGGATTCAAACAAATAACAACCTTAATTATGCATCTAGATTCACCTTTGAGTAATATTTAAATGCATGGCTTTAAACAATAATGATGCCAAGAAGAAGATACTTTAATAGACTTTCATTGATGTGGAGCAACTTGCGAACCTTTATGCAAGTCAGAGAGAAGCACGCCCGTGCTTCACTACAACACGTCCGTGCTTCTCTCTGGAAGTCAGGGCACGCCCATGCTACATTACAGCATGCCCCGTGCTTCTTTTTAGAAGTCTATAGCACGCCCGTGCTCATTGCAGCACGCCTGTGCTTCTTTCTGGAATCCAGTTACTTTTTTTTTAATTCCATTCAACTATTCAATAATGCTCCATAAAATATGTATGTTTTCTTTGGATATACATTCATATTAAATTAGTACAATGATAAGTCTCTTTAATGTCATTGATTATAATTAATGGTCTACCTTTGGGTAACCTAACAAATTATAATCAACGAACTCAATTGTTCAATTTTAACTTTCATGTCATTCAACGGCATCACACAAACATGAACAATTGAAAACTGCATAATCAATGTCTAAAATAATCCAAACAAGGCCACTTTGGTGACTAACAAGTTTTCCATTCATTAAACATTGATTTTATGCAAAACTTTTATGAGATTGAATTAGGATCTCAAAATTTTAACGACATAACACAATAAGATGTCATAACCTTTTTTTATAAATAACAGCAAAACAATTTATAAAGAAAACAAACAGTTTTCAATTTCTAAAGTTTTGGCTTCGTTTATACTAGATTAATCAACTTCATAATACGAAATTAATTTCATTAATTAAGCCAAACAAAATACTATCAAACAAATCTAGAACAAGTATAGGCTCTGATACCACTTGTTAAATAATCTTTAATATAGCCTAGATCTATTGTTCATAGAATTTGTTTGATAGGAATATACAATAAGCGAAAGCGTACCTTTATCCATAACAGCATATCTATGTTATGGATTACCTCGTTGCGGCAATTCAATTCTCACTGTAACAGCAGATCTGTGTTTCTTCACTCTGGCCTTTTTTCCGTAAGTTTTCTTTTAATGGTCAGAGAATTGTCAACAGCTACGGGAGTTTCTTTTCATGCTCTCTCAAACATCCTATCAACGTATGTGTTTGAGGTAGCCGGCACACTCTCTCTTTTCTTCTTTTTTTTTCGGTGTTCACCCTAAGCTATTGATTCCTTTATCTTTTATAAGGTAGAGGAAGGGTAATAAAACCCTAACTGGCCCTTATACATTAAGCCCAATAACCATCATCTTGGGCCACCTTAAATAGAACCAGCCCTTTAGTCACATGGGCCACATATAGATTATTAAATGATCTAACATCAGTTTTGTCAATTGATTCATAATCAATTAGATCATAAGGTCTTTTTTTTTTAACCTAACAATTATATGTAAGTATATGAAAATATTATTTTATGCAAGCAATAACATCTAAAAATAAATAAATGAAATAATATCCATCTCATCTATCATGCAACCGTAAATTGTAATGAACATAAACAAGACCATTCAACAATTAATGCTCTAGTCTGTTTCTCTTTTTGGTGTGAATGCATTCAAAAATGCTCCAATTGCGTTCATATCCAAAAGAAGAAGCAATTAGACCAAGGATTCTTATAGCCAAGTTTTACAAATCTGGAGTACCATAACCAAATATTTTCCACCATCCATCTTTTATTGAATATGAAAATAAAAACAAACATAGAATTTCTATTATATGCCAAAACTTATAAAAACACATTTAAAACATGCATATATATAAAAATCGCCAAACTAAAAGTTAAGAATTATACTTACATTAAATTAATTCTTATTAGGTCGAGTGGTTTTGTTGCTATTAAGAGCTCTTGGTCGAGAAAAGCCCATCTCACATTCTTGAAAAATTCTTGTCCCTTCTAATATTTTTGTTCCACTAGAGTCTTCTATCTTATCAATTACATCAAGCAAACCACACATAACCTCAAGCTTTCTACAAAAAGTAGTTTGATCATATTGGAAAGCAGGATTCAAATAAGACGTTGCTGCATGCAAATCCCGGCGCAACATTCTATCCCATCTCTTTTTGTAATTTCAGTATAACGCTTGTATAAATTCTTCTTATTTCTAAATATCTTTTTAATCTCCATATATATCCTAATAAATGTAACCCAAAGATAGTTTTTCATCAGTATCACAAAGACACAACAAACGTATTAATAGAGTCATAATCCTCACAATCATCAAACAATTTCTCCAAAAATTTTCATCTAAAACAATTTACTTTACTTCTTTACCTTTTTGCATTTTAAAGAATTGCTTATCCTCCCCACTAATAACCAAAGCATGCAAATCTTCTTTGTAGGAATCTAAACGCTGTAAAACAATAAAATAGGTTACAAATCGAGTGGCTCCAGGTCTAATAATTTTTTGCCAACCATCTCTCTTCCTAATTCAATTCAAGGTTACCTTATGATTATAAATAAAAACAATCACTTTAAATTCAAGAATTGTTAGACTTTGGACTGTAGATATTTCCCTAGTATTTTTCATTATTAGATTCACATGATGAGCAGCAAACAATGACCAATTAATAAAAGGATATCTCTCCCTAAGCTCATCACTCGTAGCTTTGTGATTGCAACATTATCAATCACCAAATGATCTACATTTTCAAGACCAACCTATTCTATAATTTCAGTAAAAAGATTACACAAATTTTCTGCATATGTGAAAATATCAGAAGCATCAATTGATTTAATAAATGAAATTCCTTTTGGATAATAAAACAAAATTAATTAGTGATCTTCGTCTATTTTCAGTCCATCCATCACCAACCATAGTACAACTACTGTCAGCCCAAGTGCTTCTATATGAGTCATCAATCAATTTCACATGCAACTTAGCTTCATTCAATAAATTAACACATAAAGCATGATATAAGGATCTTTATATCCATGACCCACATTAGCTATTTTGTTGATAGCAAGTTGAAAATAAGGTGAATTACAAGCATTAATGAGGATACAAGCATCATAAAACCATAATGCAATAGCCATATTATTATCTTACCATTTTCCTTATTTTGCATGCATGCTTTAATATTAGGCTGAGAAGAATCATTTACACTTTTTTCCAAAATATGAATCAATCCCAAAACTAGAAGCAGCCTTCCTCTTTCCCTTTGAACTACCAAGGATTTGTGAAGGAATGAGTTCAATGTCATCATCTTCAGTCATTAAAATTTGATCGGCTAACCCTCTTTTTTCTTTAACTTTTTGAATGTTTTCCTACAATGAAATCTGGGTTTATATCGAACATCTGCAGTTACCTGTTTGCATGAATCAACATTCCCTTTAGTATCCACAAGGTGTTGCTTCATCCTATTAATAGCCCCCTAATGCAAGTTCTTTTTGATAAAATTCGCATATCAACACCTTCTTTCCTTCCTTATTTATTCCCTCTATAATATATCTCCATGCCACAATCTTTTTTTGCCGCACAAAACATTCTAATAATGGTGTAGAAGCTTGTTTTATTGACTGTGCGTTGGATGATAATATATTTCTTGATTTTATGCCTTCAACAAAGCTACAAGTAAAGAAATTCATTACTATACAATTAAAATATACAAATCCAAAATTTCTATATTAGAGAATACGTATATGACATATTACATATGATGTTTGCAAAAAAGGAATGATAGAAAATCACAGTGATAGGAATTGATTGGATAAGAACTCTGACATGCATCTATTTAAATTGTTTAATTAAACTTATACAGATTTATAATGCAATATAATAACATCATAATATCTAGTAGTAAGACAATAAAAATTATAATCAAGAGAACAACATATCTAGTAGTCAAACAATAATTTCATAAGATCTAAAATTTAATACCTAACTAAATCCCATATTAAAATCAAAATGAGGACACATTATCATTGGCAAACTAACCAATTAATATGACCCAGGAAACTATTAGTAAGTTATTTTTAGAAGATTCCTACAACACTAGAAATGATTTGTCATTAGGAACTCTTAAATCTTTAGATGCTAAATGCAAAGAGGTAAAAAATATTTATGGTAATGAAAAGTGCGAGTCATGAATTGTATTTTGAATGATTCAAACCTAGTTTTATTTTTCATTTATTTGTAATTACCAGAAAAATACATAAAAAGAAGAAGGAATAATTCAAAGCCTTTATTTCTATTTCTAATGTACACACAGTGATTCATATAAGGTAATTGACTTTCAACATTTCAGGTACTTCAAAACAAATATAATAAAGAGTGCAAACAATTCTTTATGAGAGATGAACACTTATTAAGAACATAATTCATGAAGGAATTTTTGGCAATTGATGTGTTTCTTAGCTAATTACTAACTAGGATCTCAGAAACTGATTTTAATCTATTCTAAATTATGATGTACAATTATGAAATAGAAATATAATATAATAAGAAAATTATTGATGATAATCATTGACAGTGATTTTTCGCAAGTGTACGAAAATCGCAACAAGTAATATAGAATGAGTATAGTATCGTTTTCACATGGATTGTATACCAAGTACCAAAATTATGTTAACCTATTATTATTTAAATGGCAATAAGAGGAATTATTTAAAAAAATTAAATTAAACAAATAAAAAAAAAGAACAAAAAGAAATCAAGCAACAATATTTGACGAAAAGAAATCAAGGATTTAAAGCTACTAGGGATTTTTACTTCACTTAATTCTATCCAATTTATTTTATTAGTTTGATAATCAATTTTAATTGTTTAAGTAGGGGAAACAACCCTAAAATCACTAACAAGCTCTCCCGATGTATTGTTAGCTATTTTAACTCGGTCTAATTACCTATCTTCCAATAGCGCAATCAAACATGAATTAAATCATTAAGTTTTATGGTTTCTTTATGAATTCATAACCTAAGGTCATTAATTTATGAAAGCCCCCCATGAGTTAAATCATATAGCTTCCGCATCAAGTTATTATTCTCATGTAATTTATTACCCTATTCATATCAAAAACCCTTCTCTCGATAGTGATTAATGAAATAAATCAATCCAGGGGAGAAACTCTGCCTGGAAGCATTAAGTTCAATAATAAATTATATCATAAACGAGGAAAAGCAAATCTAATATCATAAATTGGAATCAAAATTAAACTACATCAAATTCCTAGTATGAGAATTTTAGTTCAACATAGTAATTAAATAAAACTCAATTAAACTTGTAAATATTCTCATAATCAACATGAATATTGAAAATAAAACAAGAAAAGAGTTTAGAAATAAAAACTAGTTAATGATTGGCTTGGGTAGCTTCCTTGAATCTTGACACAAATCTTGAATACTTGAAGTCTTGGAGAGAGAGAGAAAACAATAGAACAAAAGATGGAATATACAATGAATGGTTTCCTTGACTATGGCTAGTCTCTCTATTTATATAGACTTTCTGGAATATCTTCGTGTTCGTTTAGGAAAGTGAATCTTTATTGAGTAAGAAATCTTTTAGAGATAGGAAAATGTTTAGGCTTTGTATTTCTTCCCAATTAGGACTATCCTAGTGCCTAGATAGGAAATAAGCTGGCTTCCTATAAAAATCCTGCAAAATTCCTCAAGATAAAGTGAAATATGATTTACGAAAGCTTTACACAAAAATATAAATAAAACTAAATAAAAACTAATTAAAGTAATTAAAAAATACTAAAAATCCTAATAAAACTACATTAAAAATAATATAAAAATACCAACTATCAATCATTATATCAAAAGTGAGTGACAATTAATTTCTTTCACATATTAAAAAATAAATATAAAATTAATAAATACGTAAAGATTCAACAAATTAATCTAGTGCCTGATTTTTTAGATATAGGGCGTGTTCGGCAAAAGATTTTAGGGGAGTGTTTAATGTTTTGAACTAGACAAAACACGATTTCTCTAAATTATTATGTTCAATAACTTGATATGTAGAGTAGCTTTCAAAGGTCTATAGAATGTTTTCTAAACGTTATCGTACCTTACATTTAGTATTTCACTTTTTTTACTAAATTATTTTTACAACCTTATCTTTATCCTTAATTAATATAAAATCCTTCTGTTATCACATTAAGTATGTTTGACTTATTTATATTTGATAGTAGAAGAAAAAAAAACCTTATGTATGTATTTGTATTTAAACTCAAGCAAATATTAAAAATTAAAAATGTTGATCCCCTAAAATATTAAAAATTTCCCATTTTATTTATATAATAGTGAACTTTTCAATTTTTGCTCCATTAAAATTTGAAAATTTAGGTATTTTGGAGTCAAATGAATATACATGTTCTGACTAATATCACAATGTCACACCTTACCCTACTGTAAGACATGGCATATCGCCCGTAATATAATTAATAAGCACTTAATTCTTATAAATGCTTACTAAGTATACTACAAGGGACTTAATCCTTTTAATTCCTTCATTTTTATATCTTGTAGCAAAATAATTTAGTTATTAAATATATATAACTTCTTTTGGTAGATATTAATCTCAATATAATTTCTTAAACATATTATAAAAAAAAACATAAAATAAAATGGTTCCATAACCCATAAGTCCATGGATGATTTAATTACATATTGGAGTCCTGTTCAAATCTTAGATACATAATAGAAATTAATTACTTTAATAGACTATAAATTTTCAAATTCATACAATCATAATTTACATGAATCTGCTCAAATATACATAAATGATCTGTTAATGTTTAATACATCATACATAATTAATAATAAGCACTTAATTCTTATAAATGCTTACTAAGTATACTACAAGGGACTTAATCCTTTTAATTCCTTCATTTTTATATCTTGTAGCAAAATAATTTAGTTATTAAATATATATAACTTCTTTTGGTAGATATTAATCTCAATATAATTTCTTAAACATATTATAAAAAAAAAATAAAATAAAATGGTTCCATAACCCATAAGTCCATGGATGATTTAATTACATATTGGAGTCCTGTTCAAATCTTAGATACATAATAGAAATTAATTACTTTAATAGACTATAAATTTTCAAATTCATACAATCATAATTTACATGAATCTGCTCAAATATACATAAATGATCTGTTAATGTTTAATACATCATACATATTCCAAAAGAAGTCAAATATACAATAGCTACATCAGTAGCATACTATCTACATCAAATAAAAATGATCCTCTCTTGGTTCTTTTTCCTTTCCTTTACCTGCGATAGTACAAAAGCAACTATCGCTAAGCATATGGCTTAGTGGTGTACTAATAAAAATAATAAGGAATGACAATTCATAAATCCACCATGGTAAAGAAAATAAGAAACAAAATAAATCAATACCATTTAAATCATCAATTCATAATATAGTCTTTACAGCTTTTATAGAGTCAATTCTGAGGGCCATCAATGTCTAATGTGCACATCTAGACCTGCTATCTACAACCTCAATCTGTGATATGATTTCAACAGAAGAGGGAGCAATCTACAACCTCAACATGGAGGGAGAATTTCATATCAATCATATATCATCTAGTGATGATATCCATGTTCAATCGATCGTAATATCAACTTCAACAAATGAAATGATATTCGGGGTAATAACCATATCTATATCAGCTGTAAGACTTTTAAACCATTCCATTTATGTACTAATATCAAAATCACAATGGACAACATTTCATTTCACAACCACTGCTAAAAACATTTAATCACGGCCACCCCTCATACTACAGATATCAATTGGCCAACGTCCTCCTCTTTCACAGTATAAGAATCATAAAATTCATTTACAAATATCATTCGGTCGTATGCTTTCAAAATAATCTTTTTCCTCTTTAAAAACTTATGAATATAGTTATAATTCATAAAGCAAATCCATTGAAAATATTTTGCAAAATCAATTTCATTTTGTTTAAATAAAAGTAGGAAAGGAATAATATACACTAACCTGAACTAGATGGCTCCCCTAGCCCTTTTCCTCTAGTAATCACCCTCTCCTCAACTCCCTTTCTCTCAGCAGCTGTAGCATGATATTAATACTCACATTAAGATCATACTACACAATGTACACACATGCACTTCTATAAGAATGTAAATTAAGCATTAGAATGTAGTCTCATGCTTTTTCTTTCATTTTCACTATACTTGTCCAAGTGTTATATGATCTGAGTTTAAGCATGAAACACTTCATATCCAACACTTAACCACATCCTAGACACAAAATACTAACAACGAAAACAATAGAAGTGAATAGCATGCTAAATTCGTTCAAGGTTTATGAAATGCAGAATTTCAGCATTTGAGTAGCTGGCATTGCGTTGACTATATCTTGAATTCCCCATATTCAATTGCCCTGAAATTTTGACAGCATGTTCCAAACATCTTAGGGTACTGTTCTGGAAAATTTCATAATTTTTAAAGCTCATTTGCATTTTTAAATGACATAATTATAGAATCTGAAGTTCAGTTTTTCTCATGCTGAGCAGCCTGCATTGATTTACTTATAACTCCATTTCCTTTTATCCAACGGCCTTTAAATTTTAACACGACCTACCCAACATCTCAGCCTATCTCCATATCAAATTTCATAAATTTTGGAGTTCATTTGCTTAGTCAAATAGGTCAATTACAGAAGCTGAATTTCAGGCAGCCCAACTGTAACATGTCCAACAATAATTTATATATGTTTAAGCATTCTCACCTCACTTCCAGCACAAATTCATGCAATCCAACTCTTCTATTACTTACATAACATCATAATATAAGAATATCAGAATTCCTAGTTCATGGCATATCAAGAACAAACTCAAAATCATCCATCTTGGTGACTTATGCAACTTAGACTTTGAATTCATGCATAACTACTTTCAATCATCTTAAATCACCTTAAAATCACTTCTCATCACTTCATCTTCACCAAATCAGATTACACAAACAAGCACCTCACTTCAAAGTTCATGGAATTCAAAAAGTAATCCATAGAAATGAAGGAGGAAGTGAAAATAACTAACCTTTTCTTAAGAATTACTTGAAAATTCTTTGATTTTCACCTTCTTTTTGCTTGGTTTTGACTCAAAACCCTCCTCCTCTCTTCTTGAACGACCTGAACTGCAAAATGGGTGGTAAGTGTCGTGCTTCTCTTCACTTCTTCATAAAAATTATATAATAAACTTTATTAAAAAATTCCTTCCATGTCCTTTAATTGCAAATTGCACTATAATCCTCCATTTTGTTTTCCCTTCATCCTTTGGCACTCTAATCTTTTTAATCACTTTACTTTAGTCCTATTAGGTATAAACCAAGTGTATTTAATATTCTAAACTCCACTTGGTAAAAATCGTACGGAAATTACCGTTTTTCAGGCTTTTCAGGTAAAATCGTGCTTTACCGAGAAGTCATTCATCTTTCAACTCATTTTTGATTTCCTTTAAGCTTTCACATGGATTTGTAAAGATCAATTAATGTTTCATTTAATTAATATTAATATCCTCAATCTATAGTGTTTCCCATTATTTTAAGTTTTCCTTTTATTCGGATAACCGAATTCATCGAAAAAGCTAAAATAGAAAGAACTACAAAATTAAGGATATTACACACAATATTTAAATCAATGTTGCAACAGATTCTATAGGCCATGAGCACTGAAGATTCACAAATGATGGTGGTCACAGCTTGGTGTCTATGGAGGGCACGAAATGACCTTGGGCAGAATGGTGTGGTGGTGGATGCTGCTCAAGTCTGTTGCTCGGCAAGACGTCTCCTTCATGACTGGTGTTCTACAACTTAGATCACTGTGCAGTGTTGATAGGCAACAAGATTTGTTGCTCGGGTGTGTCTGGGATGGCACGATGAGTTGGTTGCAGATGGAAAGGCTTCATCATGGCCTTACATTCGAGAATTTAAGAATGGTGGGCTTTAGTATTGTGTTTGAAGAAGAGGAAAGAAATTTTTTTCAAGATATTTCTTAAGGCCTTTGTGATTCTTATAAAGATCCTCTAATTGTTGAAGCTTCGGGTCTTCGAGCATGTTTATTGTGGCTTCAAAATAATTTGCTCTCTCCAGGATGTATTTTTACGGATTGTCAAACTATCCTTTATGCTTTGAACTCTTCTAGTTTGGATTTCTGAGTTTGATATAATTATTAATTATTGCAAAGACTTGCTAGCTTCTAGGTCAGATGAGTCTATTGGATAGATTAGTAGACAAGCTAATATTGGAGCTCATATGTAAACTAAAGCTTCATACTCTTTTGCTTGGTTCCAAGTATGGAACTAGGTTCCGCAATGTTTGTTACCTTATTATAATTAATGCAAAATTTTGATGTTTTGCTTTAAAAAAAAGGTAATAAAAATGTGCCATTGATCTAAACACATCAAATGGACTTGGCAATTTGTCTATCAAGATTTTCTTTCCTTTTTTTTTTATTTCTCCTTTTTAATGAAAATTGATCGATTTTTTTAGTAGCATTAAAATGAAAATTGATCGATTTGTTTTTAGTAGCATTAAAATTTATGTCTTGTTGTTTAAATTAAGAGATCATTTGAAATTTACAAATCAATGAAAATAAAAATTATTTTTAAAATAAAAATCTTCATTTTAATTAGTTTATTTTATAGGTTGCATAAACCGAATGAAAATAAAAAATCTCTATTTAATTAGTTTAGTTTATAAATAGTTGCATAAACCGAATCTAGATAAGTCTAATCCTATAGAGATAATTTTAATAATTATCAACACATGTTAGCATGAGAAATAGAGACAAAACTTTTTACTTCATTTCATTCATATAATTTTAAAATTCATCTCTTATGTTACAATATATATATATATATATATATATATATATATATATATATATATATATATATATATATATATATATATATATATATATATATATATATATATATATATTTCAATTTCAATAGCAGTTAAAAAGATTGGAGCACCAAGAGCCTTAACTGTGATTAAGCCTTAAGTTAGATTAAGCTGTCCCTGGTAATAGGATTTGGATATCGGTAGTTTACACTTAACAAAAATAAATTCTAATTGTGTTTTCATTCTGAGATAATGATTTTATTTTAAGCCTCTTAAATTTAATACTCCCTCCGTCCCACTTTATTTGCTTATTATTCAATTTTAGGATGTCTCAAAATGTTTGCGAGGTTTCTAAATTTATACATGTAAATAATTATTTTTCTCATGATAACCTTTATGATCTTTCATTAAATGAATGACTTTTATTAATATCTTAATGAGTTAAAGGTAAAAAAGGGCAAAATAACTTTTGTTGACTAAATTCTTAATATGCGTGTTTTGTCAGACCATGCAAATTAAATTTGAAGGAGGGAGTATCGCCTATTAAAACTTAATCAATAATTATGACATTAATTACATGATTTCAGGTACAATTAGCACAAAATTCATTTATAATACATGCATTGTAATAGTATTTAGCAATTATTCAAATGAGAGTACAAGAATGAGCTATAGTTTTCAATCTTATTGATATTTTTTCAGATATTTTTAGACATTTATTTTTTTCATATGATTTAATAATTTAGGAATAGAGAAATACTATTTCAATTTAAGTATAGATGGAAGGAGGATGGTGAAGCTGGAGTATTAATATAATGAAACAATGATACTACATCAGTATTATGAATTGAAATGACAATTCGGCAAATTAAAAATAAGACATCTACTTGCTTCTCCTTCATTACACAATATATCTTACTATACACTAAAAACTAGTTGTATTTATGAATCATGCGTCTAAAACTTTATATGTTTTCTCCCATCAAAAGGAACATTGCCGAAATGACAAATTACAATTTGAATTAAACTGATGGAAAAAAAATCAACCTTATGTGTAAACATAAACAATTTAGTTCAACAAATTACATAACCATGTAACTAGACATCTTAATTGGGGAGGGGACATGAATACACTTTGCATGCATTCAAATGAAAGAGGAACAACTTCGCTTGATGGGTTTACTACACGAAGCCGGACATTGCTTTCACACCTGCTTCTCTCATTTTCAGCAACTTTTCCATCCGCCAAATTATCCATTGCATTTTTTGCAACTCTACACCAACAAAGTTATTCGCATAAAACTAAATTAATGTCTTATATATATATATATAATATAAATTACCAATTGCCTAATCATTATAAAATGTAACTTATTTCTTTGCAACATGGGCACGACATAAACAAATGTGTAAGGTGCAAAAATTATCATATGTGCTCAACTTTGCTTTGAAATTGCTTCTCCTTCCTTAAAGGAAACAAACTGTCTTGGGGGCTTACAATAATATTGCATCTCTGAGCGGTATTAAGTACCACTGTCGGTGCATAAATCATTTCTTACATCATATTCATCAAATATTCATCGCCTCTTACAAGATCCATTATCATTTTCTTTGCGATGACAAATTCTTAGGATGGCAACCTCCTTCAATTTGGAAACTCTTACCCTTTCCCATTGTACCTCATCAGCCTCCAATGGATGAGGCTTCCCATATCTGATGGGCAAGATCTACAAATCATAACAACACAATTGGTAATGATTGTATCTATATAATTTCCATCTGATGTGTACATCATGGGAATACAATTATTCGAATTTAACCATCAATCTATGAACATACTAACCTCTCTATTCCATCGCCATTCTGCACATCGGATGCAATGACTTCTTGTAAATCGGCTCTATTCCATGCAAATATCTCGAAAAAACATTCCACTTTATAGGCCTACCTAGGTTTACATTATCTATATAGAAAATCTATAAAACACAAATGAATATAAATTGTGAAATAGTAACTGCACATGAACCCTTAAATTCACATTCTAATTATTGCCAACATGTAAAATCTACATGATTATGCCATATGATAAATGTATACAGCTACACATCACTTAATTTGACAAAGAACATAATTATGCGTTAACATACGTTCAGAAATAATACACATCCTCCCAACCCGCTTGCCTTCCTAGACTTTCGCACTGCCTTCTTAAATCGTTCAATGCTTTTAACAAGCCATTTGATAGGTCTTATTTTTATAGTATTTTTAATATTGGTTGTATTAGAATTTTTAGTGTTTTTAATTACTTTAATTAGTTTTTGTTAGATTTATTTATGTTTTTAATTAAGTTTCCGTGATTTTTGATAAGCTTGATTTGAAAGGTTTTTAGCAGGAAAATAGCAAAAATTTGCATCAAAAAAGGTTGGAGCTGAAATATGGAAATAAAAGCTCAACATAGCCAAGTCAGTAAAGTACACGGCTTAGCTGTGTCAAACGCCACGGCCGAGTCTACAAGAAAGTTGAAAATTCAGGTGAGTTGAATTTAATTATTTAGCCCATGTAGATTTGAAGCCTGGGCGTGTCTTGTGCATGGAGCTGTATGAGAATAATATAAGACTTACATTGTTTGAATTCCAGCGTTATTTGGTCAAAGAAGACTCCTAATAGGAAATAAATACAATACAAAATTAGTTTCCTACTCAAATAATATTTCTTCCTAATTAGGACAGCTAGTTTTCTACTCGAATTCAAAGACACCCTTTGAAGTCTATATAAAAAGAAATCTCTATACTAAAAGGGGAGATTCACATCACATCCATTATTCCTTTTCTCTACATTGTTTCTCTTTATAAGACTTCAAGCAATCAGTTTGGAGATCAAGATTCAAGGAACCGCTACAAGCCAATTGTCGACTAGTTTTTATTTCTAAACTCTCTTCTTATCTTATTTTCAATATTCATATTGATTATGAGAATATTTACAAGTTTATTTGGGTTTAATTTATTTACTATGTTGAACTAAATTCATATACTAGGGATTTGATGTAGCTTAATTTTGATTCCAATTTATGATATTAGATTTGCTTTTCCTTATTCATGATATAATTTATTATTGCACTTAATACTTCCAGGCAGAGTTTCTCCTCTAGATTGATTTATTTCATCAATCACTATCAGGAGAAGGGTTTTTAATACGAAAGAGGTAATAAATTATATGAGAATAATAACTTGATGTGAAAGCTTTATGGTTTGACTCATGGGGGTTTTCATAAGTTAATGACCTTAGATTATAAATTCATAAATAAACCATAAAACTTAATGATTTAATTCATGTTTAATTGCGTTAGTGGAAGATAGGTAATTAGACCAGGTTAAAATAGATAACAATACATCGGGAGAGCTTGTTAGTAATTTCAGGGTTGTTTTCCCTACTTGAACAATTAAAATTGATCATCAAATACATAAAATAAATTGGATAGAATTAAGTGAAGTCAAAATCCCTAATAGCTTTTAATCTTTGATTTCTTTTCATCAAATTGCCTTACTTGGTTTTTTTTTATTCTCTTTTATGTTTTTTAATTTAATTTCTTAATATAATTTTCCTTATTTTCGTTTAAATAATAGTAGTTCAATACAATTTTGGTACCTAGTATATAATTCTCGTGAGAACGATACTCTACTCACTCTTTACTATTTGTTTGCGATTTTGTGCACTTGCGAAAAAGCCTGTCAAGTTTTTTAAAATTCTCCAAACTTAAACCATTACTTGTCTTCAAACAATAAAACTAAAAACAAAACAAAAACAAAAAAACACAAACTAAATAAACTATCAAAGCTAGCTTAATGTGGTTGGGAACAATTATTCACAATCTCAAAAATATAAAAAATCATTAACATGATAATAATTGTTCAATACCGAATTCTTGCAAAAATTTAAATATTTTCTTGCAAAAATTTAATTATCAAGAAAAAAAATTCTTTATTTTAAACATGAGTTAATTGTGAACCCCTCCCTCAAACATCATAGGCATATGGATGCATGTGACTAAGGAAGAAATGCACGTGATGTGTGAGTCGCCACCTTGTTTAATTATTTTAGGGTAAACTAGGAAAAAACCCTAAGTGACTCCAATTTTAATTAACCTAATTATTAGATTAATTAACCCAAATGGTTAAGGCATGGTCTGCGAACCCGAGGTGGATCCCGAGACTATGTCATGCTGATGAACTAACCATGAATGAATGCTTTGCAGGGTGATTAATTTGATTTAGACCGATGAAATGTGATTTTTGACTTGCCGCTCGGGGTTAAATCCCAAACGTGCCTACGTACTTCCGTTTGAATGGAAGATCAAAGTCGACGTAGTTCGATAGGCCTCTTTTAGAGGGCTTTGAATGGGTATGCTTAATGCATAAGTGTGTGTATGCTTCGTGCATTTTGTTTAGGCATTTTGCCAAAGGATTGATTGATTCGTTTAGGCGTTCGTCGCCAAATGTGTTGGTTTTAAGGCATTTGTGCCAAAAACGGTTGTCGGGCGATTTGTCGCCAAAATCGTTGATTTTAAGGCTCTTAGCCAAAATGGTTTATTTAGGCGATTTTATCGCCGAAAGTTGTTGATTTTAAGGCTTTGAGCCGAAATTGATTGATTTTAAGGCTTCGAGCCGAAATTGATTGATTTTAAGGCATTTTACCAAAATTGATTGATTTTAAGGCATTTTGGCCAAAAAGTGTTGATTTAAGCAATTCGTTTGCTAAAATGTGTAATTTAGGCGATTGTCGCCAAAATGGTTGATTTTAGGGCCTTTGGCTGAAATGTGTCGATTTTGGCAATTAGTTGCCAAAAAAAACGATGTGATTTAGGCGATTGTCGCCAAGATGGTTGATTTTAAGGCCTTTGGCCAAAATTGATTGATTTTAAGGCATTTTGCCGAAAGATTGATTTTAAGCGATTCGTCGCTAAAAATGGTTAATCTCTTTTTTAAGCAATTTGTTTGCTAAAAAAAAATTGATTAGACAGTAGGCAATTTGTTGCCAAAATGATTGATTAAATGTAGGCAATTTGTTGCCAAAAAACGTGATTGAGGCCGTTAGCCACAATTATTCGATTAATTGGACCTTTAGTCGAAGTGTTCGAAATAAAGACAATTACACCATAGTTATTGATTAACTAGATATTTTTGTCGATATTGTCGGATTTAAACTTTAATACCACAATTATTAATTAACCGGGCATTTAAGCTTAATCATTTTTATTTGAGGCAGTTTATTTGCCAATTCAATGACGTGAATGCATTTATGCGATTATAGAATTGTTAGGGGTAGAAGAGAAATATGCATGAAGCGCTAAAATTAAATAGGCAGAGTTTCGTTTACATACCTGATTTAATCGACGACCGCTTCTTAATTCCAGATTTAAGCTCCTCGCTTGGGAAATATTAATTAATTTTAATTTATTTGATTTCAGTGTCCAAATATCACAACAAAATATAATAAAAATTGAATTAAAATGCAAAAAGCGGTAAAGAAGTCGCAAAGAGCGTGGGAGGGAGGAAGATCGTCCGTCAACACAGACAAGGGTGTCAAAAATAGGCTAAAAATGGCTTATTTATAGGCCAAAATTGGACCCAGGGCGGCAGGTGCCGCCGGGCTGGGCGGCAGCTGCCGCCCAGGAGGCGCGGCGGCTGCTGCCGCCTGGCTGGGCGGCAGGGGGCCGCCTGGCTGGGCGTTAGGGGGCCGCCTGGCTGGGCGGCAGCTGCCGCGCAGGAGGCGCGGCGGCTGCTGCCGCCTGGCTGGGCAGCTGTTGCCACCCAGGAGGCGCGGCGGCTGCCCAGGGCGGCCGCTGCCGCCGTGTGCGGCGGCCGGAGCTGCTGTGTGCGGTGGTCCCCCCTTATCTCACTCCAGGGGCTTTTCCAGGAGTTCCGGACCTCCAAAAATTATTCCGGGACCAGTTCTGCGATCCTCGTAATTTTCCGGACGTTTCAAGTACCATATTGGCATACTTTCGGTGAGTTTCCAAAATGGCCTCCGGTTCGGCCGGACTGTTTGCGGTCCGGGAAAAAACAGGCACTGTAGCAAAGTCAAATTTATTGTAGCAAAGTCAAATTTACTATAGCAAAGTCAAATTCACTGTAGAAAATTTTATTATTCACAGTCCGGGAAAACTGGCTTTTTGAGCCTCAAAATTTGAGTATTCACATTAATAAGGTCTTCAACACCAATAATTGTTCAAATTTGATAAATAAAAAATATGGATTTCACAAAAATCATTAACCTTTAAATAAGATGATGCTAATTATAAACTTCAACATTCCCATAGACAAAATTAGTCATTCCCTTTCCACAATTTAAATGCAACACAATTAGAAAAATCAAAAGGTCTTTTATTTAGATTATAATGCAGTTATGAATTTAGTTTAACAAATAAAAAGGATAAAAGGTAAACAAAAAGTATAAAGAATGCATAGTATCTAGATTTTCATTATATCAAAATAATTTTTTTTAACAAGGAAACATTACTTTGGAGTACTTTACTAGCAAAACATTAAAGATTTTTCGGTAAGAACTCTTCTTCTTAATATTAATACTTTGATAATAACTTTCGTACTATAATTCCCCAAACTAGAATTTTAATTACTTTTTATTTCATGGGGTGATCTTCTTCTCTCTCTTTTTTTTCTCTAATTGCTAGCGTCAATGAATTAACTCTCCTTTTTATTCTTTTTTTATGTTTTAATGTAGCAAAGTCAAATTTACTGTAGCAAAGTCAAATTTACTATAGCAAAGTCAAATTCACTGTAGAAAATTTTATTATTCACAGTCCGGGAAAACTGGCTTTTTGAACCTCAAAATTTGAGTGTTCACAGTTGCCCCCCACCGCCGACCATAAAAATGATTTATGGGAGTCGGTGGTTGTCTGAAACGCAAATTTTGAAGACGAAAATCAGACGCATCCAGAAGACCCGCCTCTTAGCTATTTGCTTATAAATAGCTTGAAAAAAACTCATTCTCATTCATTCTAACCTTTTTAAATCAAAGAGCTCTCTCAAATTCTCTCCACTTCTAAAGCTCTAAAACTCTCTTCCTTTATGGCTTCCTCTGATCAGAGCGGTGAGGATTACCTGGAGTCTCTGGGGATTTCCCTCGACGAGGTCAACCTTACGGTGGACGCTGACACTCACGCCTCCGTAACTGGCATCTTCGCCCAGGTAAGCTTCCTTTTACTTTTATTGTATTATTATTATCTTTTTCGGGCCTTAGGGGCCAAAATTGGGAATTGTAATTTTTCTGGCCTCAGTGGCCTGAATGTGATTTTCGGGTCTTAGGCCGAATTATGAATTTTGGGCCTCTGTGGCTGGTTTGTGAATTTTCAGGCCATCTGTGGCCTGAATGTGAATTTTCGGGCCTCTGTGGCCTGAGTGTGATTTTCGGGCCTTAGGCCGAATTGTGAAAATTTGGGCCTCTGTGGCCGAATTGTGAATTGTGATTTTTCGGGCCTCTGTGGCCTGAATGTGATTTTCGGGCCTTAGGCCGAATTATGAATTTTGGGCCTCTGTGGCTGGTTTGTGAATTTTCAGGCCATCTGTGGCCTGAATGTGAATTTTCGGGCCTCTGTGGCCTGAGTGTGATTTTCGGGCCTTAGGCCGAATTGTGAAAATTTGGGCCTCTGTGGCCGAATTGTGAATTGTGATTTTTCGGGCCTCTGTGGCCTGAATGTGATTTTCGGGCCTTAGGCCGAATTGTGAATTTTTATTTTTATTTTTTCTGCACTTACTGTTTTATTAGTATGCATGCTAGGGTAGAACTAAGATATTATCCTTAGGAACCGAGGAATAATTCTTACATTGCTTTACCTTCTAGGATCCTTATATTAAATTGGATGTGGGTGAGACCTCCATGTCCCAAATCCCGACCGAGATATTCGACCCCAGCCACCCGGTTGGAGCGATTATCAGTCCGTCCCATCTGGGTTACCTGAGGCATTTTGATGCAAGCCGAACTAGTTACAAGGAGTTACTGGGTGCTTTGGCCGAGAGATGGTGGGACACCACTAATACCTTTCATTTTCCTTGGGGCGAGATGACAATGACCCCTGTGGACTTTTCTGTGATCTCCGGGATCCCTTTTGGCACTCGGCCGATCGAATTATATGATGACTGGAGGACAGAGATCTCTCCTGATCGGATGGTGGAGTTGATCGGGATAGACCTGCCTCGGATTGTCGGGTTAGGCTCTACTCCAACTTTGAGCGTTTCCAGACGCTGGTTATATCTTCAGGCCTCCGGCATTTATGCTAGACACAGGCGGGGAGAGCTGACAGTGACTCAGGTGGCCAGATTCACGTTATTGCTGGTGTTTGCTTCGACCTTTTGGTCCAACAGGAAAGAGAAGTTCAATCCTTCTATCTTGAAGAGTTTGGAAAACCTAGCCCATCTTACGAAGTACGACTGGGCCGGTGCTATTTTGAGCCGTATGTATGATGACATGTGTGGTCTGAGTCGGAGCCACTGCAAACTCAGCGGGACCTACTACCTCTGGGAGGTAATGTGAAGGACATTCTATATTTTTCTGTTTTATTGGACCTCTTTTGACTCTTGTTTCTTCTCTTTTTTTTTTTTTTTTTTTTTTTTTTTTGGTAGACTTGGGCATTTGAGTACTTTCCTTACACTCGCCCCGAGCAGATTCGTGCTGATCTCGGATTGGGGCTGGTGCCTTTGGCTTGGAGATGGTACCGAACAAACCTTCATACCAATCGGCACAAGAACTCGCTGAAGGATCTGAGAGCCTTTTTTGATACTTGTAGTCTGGCGCAGGCATGTGTTTAGTAATTTTTGAATATGTTGAATAAAAATGATTTATTAACATATTTGCTTTTTTATAGGTTGAGGCAGGGGTGATGGCTACCCACCTATAGAGTTGGATTCAGGTCAACCCTCGTTTCCAGCGGTCGGATGCCCTGTCTCGGCGGAGGGTGGTTCTGTCGCACCCTGTTCTGAGACGATATTACTTGGGCGAGAGAGTAGACTTTCAAATAAGAGGCTATCGTTCTATCCCTTGTCCTCCCCCCGAGGATATGCGAGCGGGCAAGCATATCACTCTCACCGATGCTCATACTGAGGGTATTCCGTATGAGGAGTTCAGTTTGGATGGAGATTACACCGAGTTTTGCAGACTGTTTCTGATGGAACCCATTGGATCTCGGCTTGATAGTTTTCAGAGATTGGCACCTTCCCATCCGCTTGCCACCCATTCGTCTCGGGCTTCGGGTCCCTCGAGTAGTGCTCCAAGGAGGAGGCCTACGACTGATCCTTCTTCTTCTACTCCAGTTAAGGGTTCATCTCAAACCGGGCCTAGCCACTCGGCCGGTCATTCTAGGGCTCCCCGGGCCGTTTCAGAGGCTACCGAGTCGCTTCATCCAGACTTGGCCAATTTACGCCTTCCGTACAGGATTTCTTACCATACTCCTGACGTTCCCCTAGCCTTTCGAGAAGTTTCGCTGGAAAATGTGGATCGCTTGGCTCTGCCTTCCGAGGACATTACTGAGGTAAGTAAAGACTGCTAAATCTCTCACAAAAAGGATTCATAAGAGATTGATGTTGACCTGCATTTTTTTTTTTTTTTTTAGGTTCCTACTGGATTAGTCAATCAGATGATGGAACTGATACTCGGGATGCAGCAAGAACTGTCTTCATCCTGGACTCGGGAGGCCTATGATGATCAGAGAAGGCGGAGGTCCCGTCGCTGAAGCCATGGTTGCTAGATTTTTCCGTTCTTCTTTCTTTCTTTCTTGTCTGAACTCTTGTACTAAACTTTGACTATGCTTCTACACTGTACTTTTGTACTTTTTGTACCTGCATTCGGTTAGTACTGAAAATATGTATGCATGTTTATTGTATTTGAAATAAAATGGGACTTCATCATTTCGGCTTCTTTTTTTTTTTTTTTGTGGGGGCCGCTGCCGTCCTTATTCGGTGGCTGTTGCCGCCCTTATTGGTGGCAATTCGGCGGCTGCTGCCGCCCTTATTGGGTGCATTTTCTCTATAAAAACTGGTTCTTTGCTTTGGTTTTTCACTCATTCATTTTCTTCTCTCTTCTTCTATTTTTTTTTTCAAAAAATGAATCATTCTTTCAATCACAGCATGCACAGCTAGACTAGGAGTCTCTCCAAAGTCGAAAAGATCAACTTGGGGAGGTATGGTCTCTCTCCTATCATTACCCTTAGGGGGGTAGTAATCGACTGGAATTTTTTATGGGCCTGCATCAGACTCTGGGATCCTGAGGCCCACGTTTTCCGGTTCGGGGCCATGATGGAGGAGATGTGCCCTCTTCTTGAGGAATTCTGTGCTATCCTAGGGTGCGACCCAAATGCCCCTTTGGTTAGGCATGAGGTCAAGGTTGGGTATGTTCGGTCGTTTGAAAACCTGTTTCAGTTCAGCCGACCACAAGCTAGGGCCATGATTGTTGGTGATCAGAAAGTAATTCTACTGCCCCTGATTGATGAATTTTCAGAGGCTCGCACAGACAACCCAGACCGGATGAGGCTGAGAATGCGGGCCTTGGTTTTCTGCTTATTGGCTGGTTTCTTGTTCAATCAGGACCCAGGCTTCGGGGATTTGCGCCTCTGCCCCATGGTTCGACAAATGGAGGACATGGGTTGTATTGGCGGCATTGTGTTGGCAGAAACTATCAGGAGTCTTGACAGAGCTGCCTTAGGCTTCGAGGACTGGACGGTTTCCCCGATTATTCTCTAGGTATTTCTCCCTTTTTTTTTATCTTTTCTTCTTTTGGCCTGTTCCTTTGTAATAGAAAGGATCCATTACTCAGGTCTGGTTAAAGGACCACCTCCAAGTGGTTGCTGCTCCCACTTCATTGCCTTATAAGCCCGTCCAGTACCGTATGCGGAGGATTTTGATCACATACCCGTCTGCTGATGCATGGACCTCATGGTTGATTGAATTGGGTCCAAATGAGGTGTTGTGGTTCGTACCCTGGTATGACATCACCCGCTTTATCCAGGTTAGCTTTCGCCATACTCAGGTGTACCTTTTAGGTCTTACACATTGTACTTGGTACTGCGCTTCGCGCGTTTTGAGGCAGATGGGGACAGATCAGATTGTTCCGATTGTGGATGACTCTTCATCTGATGCAGCCATCACTCCTGGTGTTACCCGAGCCGTCCTTAGGGCTTGGGTTAGGGAACATCACATGGTTAGGCCCTTGCCTAATCCTACTGGTATTCACACTTTGCCTGAGTATCGAACCTGGTTCATGGCCTCTGTCTGGCCGATTGAAAAGCCAAGGAGGAAAGCACTGCTGAACGCACTTGAAGGTTGGACTCAGGCTAACGCTGATGAGGAGATTGTGTTGGCTCCTAGGACAGGTGAGATGGGAGAGAGTTCAACAGCTAGGGATGACTCGGAAGACATTGCCCCACGAAGGCGACGAGCCACTTAGACTCCTATAGGCTTTTGGACTTTTGGTGTTTTGGCTTTGTTTTAACTTTCCCCTTTTTTTTTTTTTTTTGGGACTTTGACTCTGGCTTTTGGATTGTATTTATTTATTTTTTTTTTGGACTTGGACTTTATGGTTTGTTTATTGGATTCTCTTGCTTTCTGCTTGCCTTTGGACTGTTTGACTTTATTGCTTTTAATTGGGCATGTCATTTGTTTAAGCTTTCCAAGCGTTTTTTTTTCAACTTTATTTAGGCTCTAATTTTTGCCTAAGCCGCCCTTTCGGGTTTTCAACTTAGCGAGCTGCCCATTTTTGCCTAAGCCGCCCTTTTCGGGTTTTCAACTTAGCGGGCCCTGACTTTTGCCTAAGCCGCCCTTTCGGGTTTTCGACTTAGCGGGTTTTCTTCTTTTCCCCCTTTTTTTTATTATTATTATTTTTTTTTATTGTTGGCAAAGAGGAAAGAATTATGGAATGATTTTCATTAATGTTTAGACCGTACCCAATGAGGGCTGCCTACATATCTCCGATACATAATTTCTTTTTTTTTTTCAGAGAGAATCAGGTCTAGTGTAGTTCATTTTACATTATGCAATGCTTATTACACAAAATATCTTTTTAACTGATCTAAATTACATGGATTCATGAATTCCAAACCATCTAAATCAGTCAAGATGACGGCTCCGCCGGACAATACTTTCTTCAACACATAGGGTCCAGCCCAATGAGGATGAAACTTCCCACGTGGGTCTATGATTGGCTGTCTAATCTCCTTCAGGACCAAACAACCTTCTTCCAGTTTCCGGTCTTTGACCTTCTTATTAAAATGCCGTGCCATTCTTCTCTGGTAGACTTGAGTTTGGTGGATTGCTTGCAGTCGCTTTTCATCCATACCCAAGAGTTGCAAGTGATAATTCTTAGCCCAGTCTGCCTCGCTAATCTGGCTTTCTCGGATAATCCTTGCCGACTGAACTTCCAGCTCAATTGGCAACACTGCTTCCATACCATATACCAAAGAATAGGGAGTTGCTCCGGTGGGCGTTCTAATTGAAGTCCTATATCCCCATAGGGCATTCGGTAATTGTTCATGCCAAGCCTTGTGCTTGTTAACAGTCTTCTGCAAAATGACTTTTATAGCCTTATTTGCAGCTTCTACAGCCCCGTTTGCTTGTGGACGATAGGGTGAGGACTTATGATGTCGAATTTTCTTTTGCTTCAGTAGATCAGAAAATTCACTCTGAAAATGAGGCCCATTATCCGTGATGATCTCGAATGGCGTTCCGTACCGACAAAGGATGTTAGTACGAACAAATTGTGCTGCCTTCTTGGCATTTAAAACAGAATAAGAGGCTGTTTCGATCCACTTAGTGAAATAATCTACAGCAACCAGGATGAATTGGTGACCGTTAGAAGCCATAGGGTGGATCTTTCCGATCACATCTATGCCCCAAGTTGCGAAAGGCCATGGTGAAGAAATAGGATTCAAATTGACCGGAGGCTGTCTTTGCAGTTTAGCAAAAATTTGACATTCGTGGCACTTCTGCGTGTGCCTTACGCAATCTGTATTCATGGTTGACCAGTAATAACCCAGGTTCATGATTTTCCGAGCCAAAGCTATCCCATGCATGTGTGGACCAGACTCCCCATTATGTAAGGAATCCATGATGGTTTGAGCTTCTCCCTCATCAATGCATCTTAGATGCAGGCTGTTCCAACTTCTCTTATACAGAACTCCCTCAGTGAGGAAATATCCGGATGCTAACTGTCTCAATGTCCGTTGATCAGTTTTGGTAGATCCCTCCGGGTAGGCTTCATTCTGAAGATAATTCTGTATATCCCAATACCAGGGCTCGTCATCGACCAAATTCATGATATGTGCTGGCTGTTTCTGTAGCCGCACTGTCAGAGGTCGAATGACTCGGTCTCCTTCTACATTGACCATGGAGGCTAAAGTAGCCAGAGCATCTGCGAACTGATTTTTGGCTCGCAGCAAGTAGTGGAAGGATAAATCCTTAAACTGTTGAGCCAATTCGTCCAAGCGTTGTAGGTAAGGAACCAAACGCTCTTCTTTAATTTTCCATTTCCTTAAAGCTTGGGAGACTATTAAGTTAGAATCTCCGAAAACCTTGAGGACCTTTATCTCTTTTTCTAGGGCTGCTTCTAACCCCTTTATGCAAGCTTCATACTCGGCTTCATTGTTGGTGCAGTCGAAATCTAATTTGACAGCGATTGGAATGTATTCTCCACAAGGAGTTTTGAATACGACTCCAACCCCATTTCCATGGTAGTTCGAAGCTCCATCGAAGTACATTTCCCAGACTTCACTTTCCAAGTTCACCAAGTCTTCATCAGGAAATTCTACCTCCGGCATTTGGTCTTCGACCGGTAATTCTGCTAGTTGATCAGCCAAGGCTCCGCCTTTCACCGCCTTTCGTTGTACAAATTTTAAATCATAAGCTGCGAGCACCGACACCCACTTAGCCATTTTACAGTCAAGAACCGGCCTCTCCATAAGGAATTTCAAGGGGTTCGATTCAGAAATGACGTAGGTGGTGTAGGACGAGAGGTAGTGCTGCAGCTTTGTACAAGCCCATACCAGAGCCAAACACAACCTCTCTATCTTATTGTATTTTAGCTCATATTCTAGCATCCTCTTGCTAAGGTAATACACGGCATTTTCTACCCTCGTATCTTCTGCTTGTTGAGCTAGCATTGCACCCATCGCTTCTTCTGTCACTGATAGGTACAACAGCAAAGGCTTTCCTAGCCTTGGTGGCTGTAAAACTGGTGGGGATAACAGATATTGCTTGACTTGGTCGAAAGCTTTCTGACAATCCTCATTCCATTTTACGGCTACTCCTTTCCTGAGTAATTTGAAGATCGGACCACAAGTATCAGCCAATTGATTGATGAACCGGCTGATGTACTGTAGCCTTCCTAGGAAACCCCGAACTTCCTTTTCCGTTCTCGGTGATGGCATTTCCATAATGGCTTTGGCTTTTGAAGGATCAATTTCTATGCCCTTCCGACTGACCATATGCCCCAGAAATACTCCGGATGTAGCTCCAAACAGACATTTTGCCCGGTTGAGCTTTAAATTGTACTTTCGAAGTCTAAGGAAGAACTTCTCAAGTGTTGTTGTATGTTTTTCAGCTATTTTTGATTTAACAACCATATCGTCCACGTACACTTCTACTTCTTCGTGAATCATGTCATGAAAAATGGTTGTCGCCATTCTTTGATAGGTTGCCCCGGCATTTTTGAGCCCAAAAGGCATGACCCTGTAGCAGTAGGTTCCCCACTCCGTGATGAATGCCGTTTTCTCTTTGTCTGGCACATACATCATTATTTGGTTGTATCCGACAGCAAGATCGGTCAAGGAGACCATCTCGTGTCCCGCCATTCGGTCTACTAACAATTCAATATGCGGCAAGGGGAAGTCGTCTTTCGGACATGCCTTATTCAAATCCCGATAGTCCACACACATTCTGACTTTGCCATCTTTCTTCGGCACCGGCACAATGTTTGCTAACCATGTTGGGTAGGCGACGGGTTCTATGAACTTATTCTCCAGTTGCTTGGCTACTTCCTCCTTGATCTTCAAGGACCATTCTGTTTTCAGCCTTCTTAGCTTTTGTTTCACCGGCTTAGCCTCAGGGTATACTGGAATCTTGTGCACCACTATTGCCGGGTCAATTCCCGTGATGTCACTTGCCTTCCACATGAAGCAATCGGCAAACTTCTTCAAGCATTCACTGATCCGTTCCCTGTTCACACAGTCAGATGCAATGTATGTATGTTCTTTTTCTTCTTTGCCAATTATTATTCTTTCTTTATCATTTTTCATTTCATTTATTTCTTTTTCATTATTTTTGCTTGGAAATGCTTGGAAAGATAGACATGCGGGGTAGTCGATAATTTGCAAGCCTTTATTGATAATGACGGAATCGTCTTCAAAAATTACATCAAATTTAAAATCTGGATTTTCAAAATCCGACACAGAAGACTCAGGACTGGATTCTGACTCGGTTTCAGACTCGGGGTCAGACTCAAACTCAGTACAAGACTGGATTACAGATTTTGACTCTAGTTTTGACTCGAGAGGGGGTTCATCAGCAGCGCGCTCCTCCTCGGCATACCAATTGGTGAGAGGTCCTTCGTTCGGCTTGATCAGGCTCAGCAGGTCTTGGTCCTTATCATTTCCGGTAATGACCGCAACCTTATCAAAGAGATTGGGCTGCATGAAGTCTTCTACTTCCATTTCAGTCCTTGTTTCGGGCTTGTTATCCCAGACATCAGAAAATATCTCTAACCCAGGCAGCATCTTCTTAGCAGTCGGGCAGTAAAATGGTTCTTGGAAGCTACGATAAGGAATCGTCTCTCCCGATTTACAGAAGTGACTATTCAAAGTCAAAAAGTATGTTGGCATCTGTATGCTTTTCTTCTTTCCTCTTCTAGTCTTCTCAGCCAGGTCTTCCTCAGTGGGCTCATATCCTAGCCCAAAAGTCCCTTCATTCACTGGACATTCCCAAGCTTGCAGTGTGGGGTACGTCTTTCCGGACCTTGCCATAACCATTCCCGGCAGGTAGGACATCTTCAGCATTAAAGGAACTATGCAATTTATTTGTACCGTCCCGAAATCAAAGAGGATTTGGGAGTTTGTAGTCTTTCCCTCTATGAACTGCACAGTGTCATATTGAAATCCCAAGAGGGGAAAATGGGCATTTTCAGGGTTGACCTCAAAGAGAGGCTGGCCCTTGGGTTTCTTGAGCTGGCTGTAATCATCCCCTTGAACTGTGATAATTTTACCCTCGTAAGGGAATTTGACCTTTTGATGCAAAGAGGAAGGTACAGCTTTGGTATGATGTATCCATGGCCGTCCCAGAAGCAAGTTGAAACTAGTGGGCACATCAATTACTTGGAACGGTACCTCCATTATGGCTGGCCCAATTACTAATTTTAGTGTAGCGATCCCCAACACTTCTCTCCGGGTGCTGTCATATGCTTTCACTATCTGGTCCGATGGAACGAGATCTGTTTCCTCCAACCCTAGGCAGCTGGCTACCCTTAATGGGCAGACATTCAGTGCTGACCCATTATCAATGAGAACCATGGGCACAGTTTTATCTCTGGTCTGCACAGTGATGTAAAGGGCGTCGTTGTGACTACCTCCCTCCTTGGGTAAGTCATTGTCGGAAAACCCGATGCTTTGCATCTTTGATGATTGGGTGAGGGTGGATACCAGTACTTCAGGGCTAACTTCCACCGATGTTTGAAGTTGACTCAAAGCTTTGCAAAGAGCTTGGCGATGAGGAAAGGATGACGCTAGAAGTTCCCAAATCAATACCCGAGCTTGCGTCTTTTTTAGCTGTGAGAGCACCGGGTCTTCCTTCGGTTCATCTGTCCTTTGGTAAGGGTTAGTTGGGACTTTGTCCAAGACTAATGGTTCATATCGTCTCCCGCTTCTGGTTATAGCGTTGAGTTCCTCAGTCAGGTCATTCAGGTCTAGGACACAGATTTCGTTCATTCCTAGGAATAGGTCGAAAGGATCGATCAATTCTTGGTCAGAAACAATAGCATTTACCCCATGGTTTGGCAGGGGATTAGTGCTAATGTTGGGTTTGCTTCTCGGAATAATTGAACCATTGTCTACCAAGTCTTGGATGAGGTTCTTAAGCGTCCAACACGCTTCAGTCTTATGCCCATGTGCTTGGTGGTACTCACAGTATTCATTGGTTTTGAAATTCCTTGGTAAGGGGTTGGGTGGTGGTCTTGCCTCCAAAGGTTTGATGTAGTTTGCTTTGACAGCTTCTCGGAATACCAAAAGGATTGGCATCCCGAGATCAGTGTAGGTTCTTCTTGACGATTGACAGCTATTTCGCATATTTCCCACACGTAAAGGATTCGTGGGGGTAATGCTTGCCACTTCGTGGACTTTTCTGGGCTGGCTAGGTTTTTTGTATCTCGAGGTTCCCGAATCTTCTTTCAGTTGTCCCATTTGGAGTAAATCCTCTACCTTCGTAGCAGTGGCAATGAGTGACTGAAACGTTGGTAGGTACTGTGTTTGAAGCTGAGACTGGTAGATAGGCAGTAAATTCTTAATTATTATGTCAACTTGTTCCTGTTCAGAGGATCGGTTGATCATTTGAGCAGCTTTGGCTCTCCACCTTGTAAGGAACGAGGAGAAGGGCTCATTGTTCTTTTGTTTAGTGGTTTCTAGCTCTCTTCGGGTAACATCCACCTCCATGTTATAGCGATACTGTGAATTAAATGCATTACATATATCTTCCCAAGTCTTCATCTTAGATCGATCCAAACTGACAAACCATCTCAAAGCAGCGCCGGTGAGTGACTGTTGGAACAACTGAGCAAGGAGCTCGCTGTTCAATCCAAACGGGTTAAGGGCACCCACATACATTTTCAAGTGAGTTTTGGGACAAGTGGTTCCGTCAAACTTATCCATGTTGGGCATTTTGAACTTGGTTGGCAGTCTTGCTTCGGGGAACAGAGACAAGGAGTCCATGTCCACCATTTCTTTGTGTGTCTTAAGGGCAGTGACAGACCTTTCTAAGAGTTCTAGCTTTTCTCTCATTTTCTGAGCTTCCAGCTCAGAGGCGATTTTGGAGGGCATGTCATCCAAGTTAAGGATAGGGTTTGAGGATGCAGATGCAGCACCAGGTCCTTGATTGGAGGCAGCGTGATCATTCCCCCCAACTGGAGCCCCATTTCCATTACTACCGCCTAGTTCAGCTAATAGGGCAATTCTTTGGGCAGCCAATGCCTCATTCATTTTAGCTTCCATTCTGGCTTCCATTTGTTCTATGAGGTTTTTGATATCAATAAGTGATGCCATTGGTGTAGTTGAAGTTGGTGAGGTCAGTGATAGCACAGTAGGTGTAGCTGGCACTTGAACAGGGGGTACCTGTAAGTATGAGGGTAACTGGATTAAGGGTATAGTAGTATCAGGGTAGCTGATATGAGAGAGAATGACTCTTTGTCCAAATGTGCATGACCAAAGGAATATTTTATGTGTTCTCCATGAGTTTACCCAATGTTTATGATATGTCGTGAATGCGCACAACAACACATCATAATCTATTTTAATGAGATGCTTCATATCACGGGGTGCATACAGTCCTAAAGGATAGGTTCTATAGGCTATGACACAAATAGAGAATTGGCTTATAAAGGGACCCTTGAACCTTGAGTATGGATATACCTAACCACATGTGAAACAAGGAGTTTCGCGTGGGTCCAACGGTACGCATACCCATGTGCCACCCCCAAAAGGATTAGGGATGGTTTGCGGTAACAGGGAGGACGCTTTGGCTGTCCGTCGACATAATCAAAGAGACCTGCCGATCAGCGCTACTTGCTATCCAGACTCAGAAGTTTGAACAGAAAGAGAAGAAATTCATTTGAAGTTCATTTTTTTATGCAATGGAGAAAAGGATTCTCAATCGTGCAAATAAATCAACAAGTTTTAATGTCTTAATCACATTTTTCAATTAAATCCAGATTTCCATATCATGTATTCTTAAGGAAAGAACACTTGATTCGTATTAGGGTACCCTGCAAAACAAAGCATAATAAAATAAGACCTTAAAGAAAGGCCGGTTAGTTTTCACAACAATTGTAGTCCACTTTTATGCAAAATGATTACATAAACTATCCCCAGTGAAGTCGCCAAACTGTGAACCCCTCCCTCAAACATCATAGGCATATGGATGCATGTGACTAAGGAAGAAATGCACGTGATGTGTGAGTCGCCACCTTGTTTAATTATTTTAGGGTAAACTAGGAAAAAACCCTAAGTGACTCCAATTTTAATTAACCTAATTATTAGATTAATTAACCCAAATGGTTAAGGCATGGTCTGCGAACCCGAGGTGGATCCCGAGACTATGTCATGCTGATGAACTAACCATGAATGAATGCTTTGCAGGGTGATTAATGTGATTTAGACCGATGAAATGTGATTTTTGACTTGCCGCTCGGGGTTAAATCCCAAACGTGCCTACGTAATTCCGTTTGAATGGAAGATCAAAGTCGACGTAGTTCGATAGGGCTCTTTTAGAGGGCTTTGAATGGGTATGCTTAATGCATGAGTGTGTGTATGCTTCGTGCATTTTGTTTAGGCATTTTGCCAAAGGATTGATTGATTCGATTAGGCGTTCGTCGCCAAATGTGTTGGTTTTAAGGCATTTGTGCCAAAAACGGTTGTCGGGCGATTTGTCGCCAAAATCGTTGATTTTAAGGCTCTTAGCCAAAATGGTTTATTTAGGCGATTTTATCGCCGAAAGTTGTTGATTTTAAGGCTTTGAGCCGAAATTGATTGATTTTAAGGCTTCGAGCCGAAATTGATTGATTTTAAGGCATTTTACCAAAATTGATTGATTTTAAGGCATTTTGGCCAAAAAGTGTTGATTTAAGCAATTCGTTTGCTAAAATGTGTAATTTAGGCGATTGTCGCCAAAATGGTTGATTTTAGGGCCTTTGGCCGAAATGTGTCGATTTTGGCAATTAGTTGCCAAAAAAAACGATGTGATTTAGGCGATTGTCGCCAAGATGGTTGATTTTAAGGCCTTTGGCCAAAATTGATTGATTTTAAGGCATTTTGCCGAAAGATTGATTTTAAGCGATTCGTCGCTAAAAATGGTTAATCTCTTTTTTAAGCAATTTGTTTGCTAAAAAAAAATTGATTAGACAGTAGGCAATTTGTTGCCAAAATGATTGATTAAATGTAGGCAATTTGTTGCCAAAAAACGTGATTGAGGCCGTTAGCCACAATTATTCGATTAATTGGACCTTTAGGCGAAGTGTTCGAAATAAAGACAATTACACCATAGTTATTGATTAACTAGATATTTTTGTCGATATTGTCGGATTTAAACTTTAATACCACAATTATTAATTAACCGGGCATTTAAGCTTAATCATTTTTATTTGAGGCAGTTTATTTGCCAATTCAATGACGTGAATGCATTTATGCGATTATAGAATTGTTAGGGGTAGAAGAGAAATATGCATGAAGCGCTAAAATTAAATAGGCAGAGTTTCGTTTACATACCTGATTTAATCGACGACCGCTTCTTAATTCTAGATTTAAGCTCCTCGCTTGGGAAATATTAATTAATTTTAATTTATTTGATTTTAGTGTCCAAATATCACAACAAAATATAATAAAAATTGAATTAAAATGCAAAAAGCGGTAAAGAAGTCGCAAGGAGCGTGGGAGGGAGGAAGATCGTCCGTCAACATAGATAAGGGTGTCAAAAATAGGCTAAAAATGGCTTATTTATAGGCCAAAATTGGACCCAGGGCGGCAGGTGCCGCCGGGCTGGGCGGCAGCTGCCGCCCAAGAGGCGCTGCGGCTGCTGCTGCCTGGCTGGGCGTTAGGGGGCCGCCTGGCTGGGCGGCAACTGCCGCGCAGGAGGCGCGGCGGCTGCTGCCGCCTGGCTGGGCGGCTGCTGCCGCCCAGGAGGCGCGGCGGCTGCCCAGGGTTGCCGCTGCCGCCGTGTGCGGCGGCCGGAGCTGCTGTGTGCGGTGGTCAAATTTATTGTAGCAAAGTCAAAAAATAGGCACTGTAGCAAAGTCAAATTTACTGTAGCAAAGTCAAATTTATTGTAGCAAAGTCAAATTTACTATAGCAAAGTCAAATTCACTGTAGAAAATTTTATTATTCACAGTCCGGGAAAACTGGCTTTTTGAGCCTCAAAATTTGAGTATTCACATTAATAAGGTCTTCAACACTAATAATTGTTCAAATTTGATAAATAAAAAATATGGATTTCACAAAAATCATTAACCTTTAAATAAGATGATGTTAATTATAAACTTCAACATTCCCATAGACAAAATTAGTCATTCCCTTTCCACAATTTAAATGCAACACAATTAGAAAAATCAAAAGGTCTTGTATTTAGATTATAATGCAGTTATGAATTTAGTTTAACAAATAAAAAGGATAAAAGGTAAACAAAAAGTATAAAGAATGCATAGTATCTAGATTTTCATTATATCAAAATAATTTTTTTTAACAAGGAAACATTACTTTGGAGTACTTTACTAGCAAAACATTAAAGATTTTTCGGCAAGAACTCTTCTTCTTAATATTAATACTTTGATAATAACTTTCGTACTATAATTCCCCAAACTAGAATTTTAATTACTTTTTATTTCATGGGGTGATCTTCTTCTCTCTCTTTTTTTTCTCTAATTGCTAGCGTCAATGAATTAACTCTCCTTTTTATTCTTTTTTTTTTTGTTTTAATGTAGCTAAATGTCATAATTATACATTCTTGTAATTAGGGTAAGAATTTAAACTTTGTTTATTGGTCAGATTAAATGAAGGTAAATAAGAAAATTTTGATATAGGCTTCAATGGGTTCAAAGGGTCATAATTTAAATTAGGGTGGCCTAGGATAAATATGAGGTTCAAAATGAGAACTGCCTAAATCATCTCTTTCTAAATATGCTTATTTAAAATATTGCCTCAAAAGGACTTTTAATTTGTTCTAATGATGCCAAGGTTAAATAAATTTTGATTAAAACATACCTATATACCATAATATCTATAAAAATTTGGTAGTCATAACCTTAAAAATAAATGGTTAAATCAAAGAATTATGTGAGTCAAAAATTAAAATTAAAGCTCAAAAACAAATAATTTCGAAAACAACTAAATTTATAACAAGTTAACAAATTATGATAATTCTCAAGCTTGCTCATAATTATTCGAACCATATTAAGCTAGTAAAAAAATTTAAAATTTTAACTAAAATTTTCCTTCCCCCAACTTAATTTAGCACATTGTCCCCAATGTGTGGAAAAAGACCAATTTCCCAAACTTATCATATATCATCAACACAAGGTGCCAAAAAAAAAAAAAAAAAAAAAAAAAAAGAGTTGAGAACACCTTACCACCATTGTATTGAAAAATACAATAAAAATTTAAGGAATACGAAGGCATGGAATCTAATGGCTAAAAGTTGAAAGAAAGGAGAAAAATTGTTAAAAGAGCAAATCGGTCGCGTGTTGGTGTGCCATGGGCGTGGTAGTGTCCATGGCATGCTCGTGGAGTTCTCTGGGTCTCCAATATTCAGGGTGGATAGCGAGACACGACCGCAACGTTTGACACGGCCAGGTCGTGGCTCTTGCAAAAATGCCATCAAAACTCGTGTAGCTACCATAGGCGTGTCAAGGTGACACACCCTGGTGTGGACTCTGACACAGCCGTGTTGTGTGCCACAAGCTAGGTGTGGAGTCCTCTGAACCTACAAATTGAAGTCCTAATTGAGCGTAGAAGAGCTATGGGCGTGGCATTTTACACAGCCAGGCTGTGTACTCTCCTAAACCCCTCTTTTAAGCTTCTACAAGATACAAAAACTAAATTGTAAGTTTAGTGAATTAAAAATAGATCAAAACAAAGACAAAAATTTAGACAAAATTAAACAAAAACTCAATAAATAATTTAAATAAGTAAAACATGGGTTGTCTCCCACAAGCGCTTTTGTTTAACGTCGTTAAGCTCGACTTTTGAGAAATTTATCAAATAACGGCTTTCGCCCATAGTATGTATCATGTAGCATCATACGTGGGTCTTGATTGAAAATGCCCTCATGATTGGCTAGATTAGAAAAAATTATGCTCGTCTTATCAATAACACCTGGCTTCCAATAATGAACTTGGGGAAAGAACTTTTCTAGAACACAATTTGTTAAAAGTAACAACGATGGAAAGAAAGGATCTTTAGGTGGTGTATGTATAAAACTCATTGATGAGCTCAAATCAATAGTCTCAATTATTTGCTCATCCATCGGTATTGCTTTCTGCTTGTCTTCTTTTAAAATCTCACCCAATGCCCATTCTAGTTGTACTTCACTTTCTTCATGGTCATTAATTGTTGTGTCTGAAAACAAGAAAGTGAGATTTAATTCGTCTTCAAAGGAGCTGTATTCTTCACATGTAGGCTTTATTTCTTATAAAGGTGCAATTTCACATGAAGTTTCCTCGTAATCTAACTTGCACTCATCATCTTAACATCTATTAGACACTGGATTTGCCAATTGCCCTAGCTGTACCTCCAAATTCTTCATTGTCTCCTGTTTGATCTGAAACTCTTGCAAGTTTCGTTCATAAATTCCATGTGAGATTTCGTAAGGGCTGCAATCAAATCCGCAATTTGATTCTTCTTTTTCTCTTCATCCTTAAAATTTAGAGGGTATTGGTGACTCCGACCCTGCTGTGAAGGATCCCAATGCCAACGGTAGTCAAAATCCGCCATATCATTTAATATGTGAAGTACATCTTCATAGCTACTTTCTAGAAGGTGAATACCGGTAGTCGAAAATCCACTATCTACCCAACTTCTTGTTTCTTCATCTAATCCAAAGTAGAATATGTAAGTGAGATATTTATCTATAAAATTATGATAAGAAAATCTCTCCAATAATTTGTTAAATCTTGCCTAAGCGGCATAAAATGGCTCCGAGTGTTATTGACTAAAATATGTGACTATTTATCGATGAAACATCTCAAAATAATTCAAAAGTAAAAATCAATAAAATAATAAAAAACTACAAATAATATAAACAAATATTTCAATTAATAAACAACAAAAAAATAAAAATAAAAAATGTCTAAATTAATAATAGGTTAATTGATATTAATATTGGTAACACCAATCCCCAGCAACGACGCCAAAAACTTGACAGGCTTTTCGCAAGTGCACAAAATCACAAACAAAAATTTCTTTTTACTCTCTTTTATTTCTTTTAATTTAATTTCTTAAAATAATTCTTTTTATTGTCGTTTAAATAATATTAGATTAACACAATTTTGGTACCTGGTATACAATTTTTGTAGGAACGGTACTCTACTCGCTTTTTATTACTTGTTTGTGATTTCGTACACTTGCGAAAAAATCTGTCACCATTTTAACACAAACTCTGCCTAATTGAATTCAATGGCTGCTTCCACATTAGCAACAACCTCCAGCAAATAAGGGCTAAACCTGCTGCCCTGCATAGGACAAAGAAAAACTCCCAAGCAATACATTAAGAAGTGTTGCTAGAATTATTGTTTTCGCATATTGTTCCTAATTTTCCTTAAAACTTCTGCCTTAATCACTGCTTTGCACTCGGCATACTCAACCGCTAAACGCCTTATCAATTCTTGGCGATCATTATTTGTCCGAGTTCCATCACATGCACTGCCTCCAGAAGGAATCCCCAATACTCAGCTCCCACATGGTAACTCGATTAATACTTTTTTCGGATCAAATTTCTCACACAACTAGTAACGTAGCTTTCGATTTATCAATATTTTTGGCATTTTTAAAAGCTCTCCAAACCCCAAACCCTCCACTCATTGCTTATGTTCCTCGTTCATCTCACTAATTAGGGCTCTAAGTGCCAACGGCCTGCACCTAACATTTGGGCTCTGCATAACAATAATTCATTATACTTGCAAAACAAAGTAACGATTGGTTTTTACATACTAACAATTAATTTACAAATTATCTTGATGCAACTCACACCACATTATCCTTCTTAGTTTTCTATTGATATTCCATTAGCAATCTTACACAGTCATGCCTACCACCATTTTGTGTATTGACCTCGTTGCTGAACGGCATAAGAATAAACTCATCATCTAATACTAAAAGCAAATATGTTTATGTGATGCTACAATTACCTTTAACTTTCTGCTATTCTATTAAATTGGTAACTTCCATCCAAAACCCACACTCTACAATTACGTTTTCACAGCTTTCGTTGCTCTAATCAATCAACTAACATTCAGTTTATACTAAATTAAGAATCCCTTATATTCAAATTATATTAATTACGGAATCCACAGTAGTTTGCCGATTTAATCTTAGGCTGACCTTCCCTTTTCCTCTTCTTACTCCTATATTAACCTATAAAACAAACCTTCCCCCATTTGCTCACTCCTCCCAACCACTTTATTGCAATATATAACAGTATTGATTTGCCAAAAGTTTATCATATACAACTTTAGAAATCAACCGCATAAGGAAATATTGTCAACACATAGGATGTATAAATGAAATCGCAGATCACTTACCTCGACATACTTCATTTTTTCCGTTTGTTGCTTCCTTTAATCGGTCAAGAACTTGCTCCACCTTAGCCTCTTCATTTTCTAAAGTATTCTTCATCGGGTTCGTTGCATCCTTTAATTGAGCAAGAGTTTTTTTTTTTCTTTCCTTCTTCAGCAACATCTTTTTTCTCCCAATCACCTGATTTGCAAATGCATTTTTAACCCTTCATTCTTAATACGAATACGGTATCAACATGTACATACGTATCTTCTTCACTTGACCTCATTGTACTATCGTGCACTGGCTGAGTCGGGCTGTCTATCACTGCTCTTGTATGTTATTGAAGTTTAAGCTTTATCGAGTTAAAAAGATGTTTTCTTTTTTTTTTCTTTTCAAAATTTTGTATTATCTTGTGAAAAGTACATTGACTTCCAAATTTTGAGCTCTGCTTAATTCTCTTTTAGCCTATCGTGTTGAATTTATCCATCCTAAAAAGAACAATTAGTTATTTTTGTTGAAAGAGGAAAACTATTCTATTGTTTCCATTAGCAAATCTGGTTACGTTTAATACAAGCACAGATGCATAAGTGATGGCGGACTTGATCCTTAGCTTAATAGAGACGTCTCAATACGAATGAAAGTGCTTATCTTGCTGTTACCAGTGACTGCATTATCTCTTAACTTCATATTTGTTTTAGCATTCATCAATTTCCGGTCTTTTCCAAGCTTAGCAGTGATGTTTTCCTTGGTGGACTTGGACTCTCGACCCAAATTAAGAGCAGTCATTCTTTCTAGCTTATTTTGCAAGGACTTAAAATATGAACTTTTAAAATTTAAATAATTAATAATAAATAAATTAATTAGAGGTGTGTGAGTGTATTTATTTATATGAAATTTATTATTTATATTTTAATAAACTAACAAGATATTATATTGTGTATAAGAAATATAATTAGTGTCTTTATTAAATTATTATTATATTAAGAGAATTTTAGAAAATGAAGACAAATAAATTGTCATTTAAGAATTTATTTAAAATATAATTTGATGAAATTCAATTGAATTTTTTTATTTTAAATTATAGCATATCTGATAAATTTATTTAAAATAAATTTTACTAGAAATTATTTATAAATAAATTTTTAATCATAATTCATTTGTTTCGAAGGGTATATAAGTTTCTGTAAATCTCCTCCATCTTCATAAAAAATGAAAAATAAACAAAGAAGTGAGTTTTCCACAAAGAAGAAAACATTACACAAGTCCCTGATTTTAATTTCATTTCAGTGGATAAGTGTGGACAAAGTTGAGGGCAGTTGGAGTGGAAAAGTCAGTCATTGGACCAAATAGAAATGTAGGACCCACAATAGGCCAAAGTACAACATATACAGGTCACCTTATATGTCATGTCATGTCCATTTCCTGGGGACCACTAATCTCAACTTAGGATAAGGACCACTATTACACTAATAGTGGTCCATAGAGTGTTGTTTCTTTTCAGTTTCTTTTCTCTGTCCACCGTCACGAAAAAGTTTTAGTCAGCTTTCCTAATTGCTGCCTTTTCTTCCTTGTTTAAAACGTGGATGACCTGTCAAAAAACTCAAAACATGGGAATTTAATTATTAGTGGGGTTGAACTAAAATCAATGGGCCAAACTTGAAAATGTCTTGATTCAACCCGAACTATATATATATATATATATATATATATATATATATATATATATATGTGTGTATGTGTGTGTGTGTAATTCTGAAGTAAAATAATGTGAGTTAGCACTTTATTATTTGAGTATTCTATTTTTTTTTTTTTTTAGGAATTTTTAAATTTTTTTTTTATTTTTTTATGTTTTGATTAGATGATTATATTTTTTTAATTTTAAAATGAATAATATTTAAATAATAGTAATATATTTTGAAATTTAATCTAAATTAACAACTATCCTATTTTATTCGGTATTTAATTTTCATTTTTTTGAAATTTTGAAAATTTTTAATTGCAGTTTTCACATTTTTTTTCTTTATTTTTTTATATTTAATTGGATGGTTATATGTTTTTTAATTTTAAAGTTAATATTTAGATAATAGCAATACATTTTGAAATCTAATATAATTTAACAACTATTTTATTTTATTTTGTATTTGATTTTCATTTTTGCAAAATTTAAAATTTTGAAAATTTTTAATTGAAGATTTTAAATTTTTTTCTTTATTTTTCTATATTTTGATTGGATGGTTATATGTGTTTTAATTTGAAAATCAATATTTAGGTAATAGCAATATATTTTGAAATATAATCTGATTTAAAAGCTATTGTATTCTATTCGATATGACTTTAATTTTTTCAAAATTTAAAATTTTTAAAGATAATTTGACTTTTGAACATTTTTAATTGTATACCTATATCTATATCTATATATAATCATAGTCAACAACTTAAATAAACAAGATGATTGTTTTTGCATAAAATATATGGTTACTACTTTGCTTTCTTTCTTTTGTTAGTTTGTTATACGTTGAATTTTTTTTTTTTTTTTTTTTTTTTTTTTTTTTTTGTATAGCACATCAGTTGGTAAATTACATATATATTTTTACTTACATTCAAAATCCAATTATTTTCTCGCAAGTAAGCATTAATTATCACACTCCTACTCAGATTTAATAGTATTACAAGAAAAGCTTTTTGCTTTCATCTTCATTTTTTCCTGGCAATGATATTCAATCAAAATTGTGCATAATTTGAAGTTATATACTTAAATTCCACCTAACTTTGAAGCTGTGATTCTTCTCTTTTTAAAATCTCGATTTGTACTGTTGATTGAGCATCAATTTGTTTAGAATCACATGCATCCATCAATTTACTTTTTTTTAGTGTTCTTTGTGGTCTTTATTAATTATTAGTACTCAAAACTTTATGTTAGTATGAATTCTTTCTATTTTTCAATATAGCTTCAAGTAGAAAAGAAAGGTTTTGTATGTGCTAAGTTTATACTAATATAAACTTTCACACTTATAACATTATTTCCTTTGATTTTGATGATTTTAAACGATTTAATTTTATTAATATATAAATCTAAACTTGCGGGATTGACAGAATTTCTCAAACCGTTGAATGAAGTGATCATGAATGCAAAATATGGTTATTGTTCAATGCATATATATATTCTAGATTTTATATTTTTAGAAGGAACTATTAAACAAGACTCTTAAATTAGTTTTTCATTTTTAAAACTTTATATGTATGATTATATTTATTGGTATAAAGATAAATTTATTGGTTCACCCTAATTAAAAGATCTTTTTGTTTTTATTAATTTATTAGTAAATGCAATTTATGAAGTATAAATTATAATATACTAATAAAATAATCCTTTAAAAAATAATAATAAAGCACGCGCAATGCGCGGGCCTTCATCTAATTATTTATATACCTTTTTTTTTTGGAAAATAATCAGATTCAAATTGGTTATACTTTTTGATTTTTATTATATTAATTAAAATGGTATTAATCATAAAATTACATACTTTGTATATGTTATGGTAAAATTTTCTTTTTACACTAATAAAATATGATTCACCACATGTATTATAGTAATAGTTTCGTTTTTTTTTTGCCGTCAAATTAAAACATCAATAATATTTTTTTTTCCCCAATATTAGAAAAGGATAGTTTTGTTGTCACTAAATTGGAACTTCGACATTCACTTCTAAAGTATTGACAGCTTCGATGAATGATAAGAGCTATAGTAAGTATTATGTAAGATGGATTAGTGTATATGCAATAAAAAAATGAATATGGTCGTTAAAAAAAAAAAAAATCTTAGCTGTTAGCTTTGAACTTAGAAGTGTACAAATAGTTGTTTAATTAGTTGTTTAACTTAAAATAACATTAATTATTTGATTAGCTGAATTCAAAAAAAAAAAAAAAAAAAAAAGAATATGGTTGTTAAAAAAAAAAAAAAATCTCTATGAAACACTAAATATCAGACTGTTTAACATTTGATAAAAAACTCCTTCAATCTCTAAAAATCATTATAAGTACTATGTTATTGAAAAGTATAATTAATAAAGGTAGAGTTTTGGCATGGTCAAAACGTTAAAAATTAGTTCAAAAGATGTTTTCGAACTAGTTTTGATCCTCTAATTGGTTGAGCTTGACCTCTAACTGGTTTTGATCATCTTTTCTCTTTAATATTTAATTTTAAATTTAGTTGAAGGTTGTTGTTGCTAATCAGCAGGATTCCCTATATTCTAGTCCTTTATTCGTTGTCTTACCTTCTACTCTTTTATTGGATTCACCTTATATTTAAAATTTTTTATCCTTTTTTTAGGAGGGCTTGGCACTAAATAAAAATAATGTATTAGAAACTTTAGATGATTATTTATTGATAGCAATCTTTTAATAATGAAGTCAAATAGTATGGCATGTTCCTCCTTTGATATGTAGTAGTTAGAACACATTTTATACATCATACCTCCCTCCGTCCCCAATTAACAGACACACTTTTCTTCTTATTTCTCCCTAATTATAGCTTAATATCTTAAATCTCTACTATACTGATATTTAATGTTATTTGTTAAAACCAACTTTTTTATTTTATTAATTACTTGTTATTTTCCGATGTCACTAAAATCACTTTAAAAATTGAGAATGCGAGTATTGACTAAGTTTAGTCATTTTCGATACATATTAACCAATCTTAGATAATTAATTAATCCTGGTTGATGCAAAAAGTCAATAATAAATTAATGAGTATATCACATATTAAAGTAAGAATATAATTTGAAAAAATACATGCAAATTTACATTTTTAACTAAAATAACTATTTTTTTTTCTTAATTCTTGTAAAATACAAAGTGTGCCAATCAATTAGAGATAGAAAGAGTATATGTCATGTTCTTGAAAAGCAATTTAGGTATAGAAAATTCAAAGCAATTATTTCATCGTCCAAAATCACATAACCACTCAGAAGATTATCATTTATGTTATTCTTATTATTCAAAAGAATTTTAAATAATTCTTTGCGCTTATTAAAAAAATCAACAAATTCTATTACTTATGATAGCAAATTTTATGTCTTGAACTACAGAAGTGGTGTTCTCTCGCTTCTAGAAATATTTGTAATGTTTGAGATTTTGTTATTATTAATGAAATTACATTTTAAAAGAAAAAGAAAAAGAAAATTGTAATTACCCTTTTAAACTACAAATTGAAAATTGAAAATGAAAAATGAGTCTAACCAAATAAGAAGTACACATTTTGAATAGAAAAAACTAATTAGTGGTAGCTCAATTACCTTTTGGCTATAGCTATTGTATATATTCGACTATTGTGTGCTAGCTACACTACTATTACAAGGTATTAAGATGCTTTGATAGTCAAAAGATGACAAATATGATACAATCAAATTTAATTAAGAAAATGTGCCCTAGCTTCTCCACATGTGAAGCAATAATATATTTTATATTTTGTATTTTATATTTTATATTTTATTTCCATACATTAAATACACTAATTTCCTAAATTCAAGTCCTTCTGATTAATTAATCATGTATCTTTGGCTTTTCCTTGTTAATTTATGCCTTCTTTTTCTAAAGTTTATGGCTTAATTAGTTTTTAAGATAATACCCATAAATAATATTGTAACATATATAAATATAAGAAAGAAGGAATATTTTATAGTTAACCTAATTAATTAACTCTGACATTTATATAATCTTATAATTAACAAATAATAATGTTATGATCTATGTATGGGATATACGTAGGAAAGACAATACAGTAGTGCCATCCGACTACCTACTTTTGTTGCAGTAACTTGCTCTTTCATCCTAATACAAAACATTATAGTATTAACTTGTATTAATAATTTAATAGTTAGGTTTAATGCGATTAAAAATTCTATTGAAATTCTTAGGTAAAATCAAATTAAATAATTGAAGAATAAAATAGTCTTTAAATGGTTCGGTGGATAAAACGTTCAAGTAGAATCTTTCAATTGAAATTAAATAATTAAATGTGATTATTACCCATTAAGTAGAAATTTTAATTAAAAAACTAATTATGTGCATGTGAGGTAAAAATCTTGAATATTAAATAAATAAATAAATGTAAACCATGGGGCGGTAGCCCACCTTATCCATGGGGTTTTATAGTTGAAAGAGGAGCGTCTCATGGTGGTTTGATGGGAAGCATGTGATATTAGTTAGTTTCAATAATATAATCATTATGTTTTTGTTTAGTATTGGAATGATATCATTTTTACATTATCATAATGATAATATTTTTAAACAATAATTGCATGTTTAGTAAACCCAACCGAATGGTAAATGAAATTAATTTGTGGAATTGGTAATTAGTAAGGAATGGAGAGATTCTTATCCTCTCCTATTAGTCATATCAATATAATAAGGAAGTATATTACAAACAATATAACAGGGAAGTATAAAGTTAATTTACTTATCCTATAATAAATTTGTTGAAATTTACCAAAAACTTTCACTTGTATGAATATTACTTTTTTTTTAATTATTAAAAATAGAAATTATAGATTGAGAAATATTTTTTTCTCATTATTTGTCAATATTAGAGATGTTCATATGAGTATTACAAGGAATAAGTCTTCCTTAACACAATAATTAATTTAATAAATTAATTTATAAAAATTTATTGCTATGGTATAACTTGATATTCAAACAACATTTAAAATTTTATTTTATAAAAAAATAAGTATTAAATAAAGATTGTTCAAGTAAATAGAATTTGCTCATCAATCATGAGTGAGAGAAAACTCTCTGACAGGGAAAACCCTAATGAATTTCTGACTGAGGACGATCGCATGACAAAAAAAGTAAAACTTAAAGAAAAAAGGTGAAGAATCCTTGACAAAGGTAACTTCCACTAATCCCGAGGGGATGGGAAAATCATTTAGGGACAAGGTTTTGCAACGTATGGAGGTGGATTCAGAGTCAGATTACCTAGATGATGTTACTTTTGTGCTATCTCCTAGTGATTTTAAGTATTGATAGGTCGGGTATGGTTCCCAAGGTGCGAATATCGGATGAACTGTAGAGTAGTTTGGCAAGAAAGTGGTCGAAAGGAGTGGCTGTTCATCTATGGGGTAGGAGAATCGGTTATAAGGCTATTTGCTCTCAGATCCAATTACTTTGGAACTCGAATGGTCAGTAGGTGCTCGACTTGGGCAACAACTTTTTTCTCGTAAAGTTTGATCGAGAGGCTGATTTTCATAGAGTAGTCCTTGATGGTCCCTGGACAGTGGCTAGGGGTTATCTTATAGTTCAGCTGTGGAGTCCAAGCTTTAGCATTCAAAGCTTCTCGGTCAAGTTAGTCACTGTTTAGATACGTCTTCCTAGACACCTCTCCACTTGTATCACAAGAAGATGCTAGGGGTTATTGGGGATGTGGTAGGAAGAGTGGTTAAGTTGGATTATAATACGGAGGATTTACTTCGAGGGAAATATGCTCGGCTTGCTATAATGGTATACCTGAATAATCTGCTAGTATCCAAGTTATGAATTAATTGCACGAAGCAGGTGGTCAAATATGAAAGCACACCACAATTATGTTTTCACTGTGTCAGGGCGGGTCATAGAGAAGAGCCTTGTGTCCATAAACTGGATGCAGATCAGAGCACAGAGGGTCACAAGGAGGTTCCCAAGGAAATGGGGCAGGATGGGAGAAGGATTCGATATCGCCACCTATGTGTGGGCCATGGATGGTGGTAAGCCAGAGGCATTGTCGAAATCTAAGATTGGAGGAAGGAAGGTGTAATTTTCGACCATAGTTGAGAAGGAAGGGTCATATTACGAGATTCTCGGTGATGACGATGGCATTGAAGTAGGAGTTCTAGACATAGAGAACTCTTTCATGGATAGAAATCTTGAAGATGTAGGCTCTTAAGGTTCCCATGAATAGATTCCATGTGGTAATAATAAAGGAAAGGCAAAAGTGATGCATGAGGGATTGGGAGTTAGAAACAATATAGGGAAACATCATTATTGGGCTTCCATATCTAAACTCAGCTTTCAACCCAAGACTAAATCATAGAAAGCTACATTGGGTGACTTTTTTGCTTTCAAAGAGAAGTAAGCGGTGCCTGCGACTATGATACCTATGTCCACCAAACTGGACCCAAAGTCCAATACTATAGTTCGGATTATGGATTTAGAGAGGAACATGTCTACGGGAGCCTAAAAATTGAGTTTTGCAATTAATATGCATATGACCCATGATTCTGCGATTATGGTTGACCAGCCACCTGATCCAAGAGATAAGGTAAAAAGCCCCTACCCCCAAGTTCCCATGGAATCTATGATAGAGGATGGGGGAGGAGATGTTAATGAGAATGGGAAAGAGATAGAAGAGTATGAGTCAATCTCCAACAAGGGAGAGGATGATGATGAATTATTTGTTAGGGAGACCAGTGACCACTATTTACGTGATTAATTTCATGGGATCATGATTCGTAAGTTGAATGGGAATGCTTTCTCTCTTTATTTCTATATCTATTATGGCTTGGAATTGTCAGGGGGGGTGGTACCCCTTTTTTACATACCCTCAAATTGTTTTTAGCTACCCACAGGCCTAGTATGGTGATTTTTCTAGAGCCTAGAGTTAATGGTAATCTAGTGGATGGTATCGTTAAGAAAATTGGCTATGATTATTCACATAGAGTGGAAGCTACAGGTTTTTCTAATGGTATTTGGATATGTTGGAAAAGCAACTAGAAGGTCCACATCCTTAGTAGCAATTCCTAGTGGGTGCATATAGGAATATGTAGTGCAGGGAAGGTTCTTATGGAAATAATGACAGTCTATGCGAGTCCTCATCCTACTAAGAGGAAGAAACTATGGGAGGATTTAGATTATATTGCTGATGGTATGTATAATCCTTAGCTCCTTCCTAGTGAATTTAACGATGTCCTTAGCAGAGATGAGAGATTTGGTGGGTCCTGTTCTAGAGTGGGAGTGGATAATCTCTTTTCGCAATGGTTTCTCAACTCAAATCTTGTGGACTTGGGTTACAAAGGTTCACGTTTCACTTGGCAGTGTGGAGCTCTCCTCCAGAGACTCGATAGGGTTTTGTCGAATGATATTTGGAGTCTTGCTTTTCCAGATAATTGTGTCTTGCACTTACCACAGATTAATTCAAATCATCACCCGATTCTCATCAAGATTGTGGGTTCCATTCTACCACCAAATAGGAGATTTCCTTTTTCGTTTTTAGGCGGTTTAGCTTGCATGATGATTTCTCGCAATTCGTTTCCACTCACTCGAATGCCTCTATCCATTTTTATTGATAACTGAGGGACTTTACGAAACATTTGTCCAACTGGAATAAATTGGTCTTTGGGAAAGTTTTCAAGCATAAAAAGGTTCTTCTTGTGAGCATTGGAAGCATCCAATGGGCTTTAGAAACTGGGTTGAATCCTTATTTATGTAATCTTGAAGTGGAGTTAAAGCAGGAATTGGAGTTGATATTTTACACAGAGGAGCTGATTTGGTATCAAAAGGCTCGCACTCAGTGGATTTCAAGCGATGACTAGAATACGAGATACTTTCATCTAAAAGTTATCCAACGGATGAAGCTTAATCGGGTTTGTGCATTAAAAAGTGAGGAGGGTGCGATTATTGATGACCGTAGTTAGCTCTAGGCTATGGTTGTCGATTATTTTTTTTAGCTCTACCATGGCAATTCGGGCCAGCCTCAAGCCTATCCATTACGTGATTTGTTTTCCTCTATTACTACTGAACAATTTAATTTTCTTAGCTCTAATGTTATTTTGTTCGAAGTTCAAAAGGCGCTTTTTGATATGAGTCTATGGAAAGCTCCGAAACCGGATGGGTTCCATTCAGGTTTCTATCAAAAATATTGGAGCTTGGTTGGTAATTCTATTTTCCATGTGGTCCAGAAATTCCTTGGGGGTGAGCCAATGGACAGTGATTGCAACTCTACTCTTCTTATACTTATCCCGAAAGTTCAAAGTCCTTCTCTTAGTTAGTTTCAACTGATTAGCCTTTGCAATGTGGTGTATAAAATTGTGACTAAGACTCTGGCCAATAAAGTTAAAATGATTTTGCCGCAAATTATTAGTCCTACTCAATCTAGTTTTATCCTTTGTAGACACATTACTGATAATATTGTTATCACCCAGGAAGTGGTTCACTCCATGCACAATAAAAGGATTGGGAAAAAAATGATGATCATCAAAGTTGATATGGAAAAAGCCTATGATCATATTAATTGGGATTTTCTGAATGATACCCTTATGCAGATAGGTATCCCTGACCACCTAATTTCTACAAGGTCTCTTGGAATGGGGGAGTTTCAGAGCAATTTTTTCCTTTTCGGGGCCTACGACAGGGGGATCCTCTTAGTCCTTACCTCGTTGTGTTGTGCCTGGAAAGGTTATCTCATGCTATCTCCATGCTTGTGGATATGGGTAAATGGAAGCCTATTACTCTTTCGAGGGGCAATCCTCCTCTTTCGCATCTTTTCTTCGTCGACGATATAGTTCTTATAATGGAGGCTCTATGGACAAAGCTATGGACAAAGTTGATGTCATGAAAGGGGTGTTGGATGGCTTTTGTTCTTATTCGGGTCAACAGGTGAATGCTAGTAAAACTCTTGTTTTCTTCTCTTGTAATGTGCCCAATTCTTTGAAAGGACAATTTTCTAGTAGATTGGGTAGCATCACCAATAATTTGGGGAAATATTTAGGTGTGCTGCTCATTCATGGGAGAGCTACTATTGCAGATTATTCATATATTATTGATAATGCTTACAAACGTTTGTCTGATTGGGGGTGCTTCTAAGTTATCACTAGCTGGTAGAATCACTCTCACTAGCTCGGTTTTAACTGCCTAGTCATCTTGAAGAAGATTCCTAATTGCAAGCACGAGCTACTACATAGCTTCAGAAGCTTGAGTTTTACCAAGAACAAGATCCACCACAGTAGAACTGTCGCTTTCCACCACCAGCCTTCTGAAATTTCGTTGCTTCACAATCCTTAACCCTTCTAAAATGGCTCATAACTCCACACTGTACCGAGCAGCTACCAAAGTTGGACATAAAACCAACAATCCAATTCCCAGTAAAATCAAACCTCCCCCACTAGCGCCATTCATCGTCACTGATGCATCCGTATTTATTTCAAGTGATCAAGAGAAGAAGGGGTCCAACAGATTGGGGTCTAAGCTTTGCTATTAAGAACAGACAAAAAATCCTACTTCAAAAAATATAACTCATGAATATTTCTGGCCAAAGACATAACATCTTGATACTGGTCACACATAGAAATATGCTCAACTACAAAAATTAATTCGTCTCTCTCATACCTTCCAGCAACATAGACAAAAAATGGTGGCCCATTGGCAGCCTGAATTATGAATATAATCGCAGGACAAATTCTTAGGAATCGAATCCTCAAAACTGAATGTCTCATCAAAGAAGAACTATAAATTAGAAGCACCAACCTTCTGAAATTTCATTGCTTTGCAATCCTTACCCTTTCCAAAATAGCCCATAACTCCGCATTAGGCATCGAGCAGCTACCAAAGTTGGATATAAAACCAACAATCCAATTCCCAGTAAAATCATGGATCAAACCTCCCCCACTAGCACCACTCACTGTCACCAACGCATCCATATTTAATTTCAGGTGATCAGGAAAGAAGGGGTCTAAGCTTTGCTATTGGGAATAAACAACAAATCGAGCTTTAAAAAATTTGACTTATGAATATTTCTAACCAAAGACATAACATCCTGGTACAGTCACGCATAGAACTATGCTCAGATGCAAAAATTAATTTATTTCGTCTCTCCCATGCCTTCCAACAACATAGACTAAAAATGGTGGCCCATTAGCAGCTTGAATTGTGAACATAATCACAAGACAAATTCTCAATAATCCAGTCCTCAAAACTAAATGTCTCATCAAAGAAGAATTGTAAATTAGAAGCACCCGACTCATGCCATATTTGTTGAACTGCAGTTCCTAAACACGTGGAAAGCGTCCTCAAACAAACCCATATAAATAGAGCAATAAGGAAAAGTTGAGATGTGCTTACGGCATCTCTCCATATTTGTTAGCAACTTGTGTTGCAAAGCCAACCACAAGAACATTCTCACCTGCTAAGGACTAACCAATGCCATATAATCTCCAGTTAAACAGACTTCACTATCTATGCATATCCGCCAACTATGTATAGGCAGACTTCACCGAGAACTTCCCAAACAGGGTGAGCTTCTAGTAGAGATAATTCCTACCATGATCAGGAGCTGGAGGAAGGATATCTGTGATACATGTTAGGATAGATAAGGGCAAAAAATGACTAAACTTACCCCAGTCCTAGGACCCACAGCCACATAATCCACCACACAATCGTTACACATGAACTCAGGAAAAACAAAGACTGCAGTGAGTCGATCTTCCATCACCTACCGCAACCATAACACAAGAAACTAAATCCTGCCAACCACCCACAACACCTCTCCACAAGCTAGAACAATTGGAAACCCGATTTCCTATTGTCCTCAAGTCAACAAGTACATTATACTTAATTTTAAGAACCCTAGCCCATAAAGCATCACTACCTGACATAATAACCCAGCCAAATTTCATTAGATAAGCATTATTCAAAAGCTTTAAGTCCATAATACCCAACCCTCCAACTTCTTAGGTTGAGTAATCTCCCTCCATGGAACCAAAGCAACCGTTCTATTATTCTCCGAAGCATGCCATATAAAATTCCTACAGACTTTATCAATCTCGTTGTAAATTCTAGAAGGTAGTCTTGTCGTTTGCATTGCATATTAGGGCATGAGCTATGACTTAATCCATGCCTATCGAGAAGCAAACTATTGTGCGGATTTTCTCTCTAAGTTGGCTCGAGACTTTCCTCTTGGTACCCACATTCTTGAAGCTGCCCCGCCTGGTTTGGATGAATGGTTATCTCATGATGTTGTAGGAGTCATCTATTATAGGTTGTGCTTGGTTCCTTGATAGTGTTAATTTTTATAGTGTTTTTATTGTAATTTTTACTAAGATTTCTAGCATTTTTAATTTACCTAAATTAGTTTTTATGTACTATTGTTATGTTTTTACTTAAAAGCTTTCTTGAAGCACAACTCACTTGATTTTGAGGAAAAGTGTAGGATTTTGCAAGAAAAGGCCAAATGCAAGGCAAAACAAAGCAAAGAGTCAGAGGCGCGCACGCCCCAGCCCATGCTGAGCTGCACGCCCGTGCCTTAATTGCCTTAGACTTCCAGAGGCGCGCACGCCCCTGGTCATGCTGAGACGCACGCCTGTGCCCGCACTAGAGATAAAGAATTGGCCCGTGCAGCTAAAACACGCTCGTGCTACATATGTCCCAGACTTCCAGAGGCGCGCACGCCCCTGGCCGTGCTAAGGCGCACGCTCGTGCGCTGGAATTTATCCAGACCATGCTAGACAACACGGCCCGTGCTGAAACCTCCAAACTTCCTGGGGCGTGCCAGGCAGCACGCCCGTGCCAATGAAGAAATCCTAAATTTGAGTTAAAAGTTGCCAACTAATTCCTACCATTTTCACAGGATACTTTGGATACTCTCTTCACATGCCAGTCAAACTTCAACCATATGCACTTGGAAAGCCATAATTGAGAGTAATTTATGGCTTGATTTAGAACTTTTCCACCTCACAAAGTTGGACTTTACTCATTAAAGCATGTGGATTGTTCCCCCAAGAAGTCTATATAAAGAGGGGAAGAAGCCATCCCAAGGGCATCCCACACATTACACTACACTCCATACTCTTTCTCTCATTTTATAGCTTTGTATATAGTTTATTTTTAGAAGTTAAGTATTCAAGAGTTGTGCAAAGTTTCAAGGAAGCCATCCAAGCAATTTATCACTAGTTCTTATTTCTAAACTCTTAATCTTGTTTATTTCTTTCATTATCCTTATTGATTATGGAATATTTATCAAGTATTATTGGGTTTTATTTAAGTGCTATGTGTAACTAAATTCTTATACTAGGGGTTTGATGTAGCTTAATCTCTTTTCCAATTTATGCAATTAGATTTATTTTTCATTATTCAAGTTATGATTTATTAATGAACTTAATGCTTCTAAGCAGAATTTTCCCCTAGATTAATTTATTTCAATTATCACTATCGGAAGAAGAATCTTTGATAAGAAAATGTTAATAAAATACATGAGAATAATAACTTGATGCAGAAGCTATATGGTTTGACTCATGGGGGGTTTTTATGATTTATCAACCTTAAATTGTAAATTCGTAAACAACTACATAACTTAATAATTTAATTCATATTTGATTGCGCTATTGGAAGATAGGTAATTAAATGGAATTAAAATAGCTAGAAATACATCGGAAGAGTTTGTTAGTGAATTCAGAGTTGTTTCCCCTACTTGAATAATTAAATTGATCAATAAACTAATGAAATAAATTGGATAGAATTAAGTGAAATCAAAACCCCTAATAGTTTCAATTCCTTGATTTCTTTTAATCAATTTTTGTTTACTTGACTCTTGTTTATTTTACATTTATAAAACAATTCTCTAAATTATTGTTTAAATAATAACGAGATAACATAATTTTGGTACTTGGATTACAATTCTCGTGGGAACGATATCTTACTCATCATATATTACTTGTAGCGATTCGTACACTTGCAAAATAAGCTGTCATTCCTTAAAGCTTTGCTCTCTCTTATTTACCAAAAAAAAAAATTATTGCTATGGTCATTTTTTTTTTTTGTTTTTTATTTTTACTAATTCTCCATTCTACTATTTTTATTTTTTCTATCAACTAAATACATAAATGAAATCTAAATTATTATTTTATGATGCATACTAAACACAAAAATATGAATTATTTTTCATTTCATATTTTGTTCCTTTGCTTTGTGCTAAACATGGTCTAATAATAAGCAAATATGATTAGACTTTGTGATTCTCAATATTGGTTTGAGTATTGAGCAGCTCGAGTCTTGTAAGGGTAAGGACGTACAAGTTCAATTACCAGGAAACACGCCTTATTTAAAAAGCAAAAAATATTTATAATATGCATTCAAAAGGTGATCAACACACCCTCTAAATCATAATTTCTACCAAAAAAATTTGTACTTCTCGACCAATTGAGATTAGAGTAATTAAGTGAATAATTACACCAAAAAAATTCTATCAAAAAAACATTGAGATTAGAGTAATCAAGTGAATAATTGTTTTCTTAGTTACAATATAAAATCAAAAAACCACAAATAAAAATGACGAGAGGGAGTAATAAATTTATGTTAATTGTTTTAATATTTTAATTCAAATAATTTTTGGTATCAACCTCATAACTTATACTTCCTCTGTTCCCTTTGTATGTTGTATAAGGATTAATGAGGTAGTTTACCAGAAGATTGTGTCCATTTTCTTCCTAATAATTTGCCCTTGGAACACCATTAAATTCTGCCTTATTTTTAATGCTAGTCAACTCATGTTATCGTTCTCCCAAGGACGCATTTAATGCATACTTTTGCAACTAAAATTAGAGAAAACGGCTGAATTAATTATGTTACAATCAACCAAATTCAAACTTTTCCAAAATTGAAATCCATTTCAAATTTTTAATTTCCTCTTGGCATCAAGTGCTTTGCGTTTCGAAAAATATTTGTATCATGATTAAAAATAGAGCACATATTAGGTTGAGCCGAGAGAGAATATACATTCAATTCTACTTTGGAAACATAAGGACGTAAAATGTGTAACTCATGTTTTGTCTATCATTATCTTGTTTCTATCACAAAATTAGCAAAGATAACAGAGCTAGGTTAAGGCCTTTATACTATCTTTGTTCCTAAATACTTATCACATTAGATAAAGTATAATATTCTAAAAATACTTATCACATTTATTATTTCAAGGAGTAATAAATTTTTTTTTTCATATTTACCATTTGTATATGACTAACAATTAATACTTCAATTCTTCAAAATTTGGTGTTTAGATTTATTAAATTAATGATGATATAGTCAATTTATTTAATAATTTATTATAATTTATATAAACTTAAAGTGTTTTTGAAGAGATATAAAATTCTAAAGGTTACAAGTGTCACAATAGAATAAAACAGTCTGATTAGAATTTTTTTTTTTTTTATAAAGAGAAGAGAGAGAGAGAGAGAGAGAGATAGTAATTAATACACACTCTATTTATTGGTGGTCACAAACAGGTCACTCACTACTCTGCATCATTTACTTCTCACCAATATGTTGTTGACTGCTAAACTGATGTATTACTTCATTCTGGCTACTGTTGTTGCAGAGATTTTTTCGTTCCAAGTTCCAACCCGTTATACCTTACGTGGGAGAATGAGATATGGATAAGAAGTTAAGAACACTCATAAATTAAAAGTACACCTCATTGATTATAAAATCAGACTGAGAGGATAGTTAACCGATGAAAAAATTAAATAAAAATAGTAAATTAATTATAAAAAAATGAAATATTAATTTTAAAGAAACTTATTAATAATTATTTTTATAAAATTAATATACTCCAATTACAATATAAATATAAATTCCAACTAATAACTAATAGGAAAAACTTTGAAATGCAGCTGACACCCTAATTATGTGATTTACACAGTTGATCGTACTCAACAACTGTGCTATGGGTTTTTGTTAAGGATCTTAATAATAGTTGATAGCTTCTGGAATTCTCAATTAGCTGCGACTTCCATCCCTACATATTTTCGATATCAATTGGTAGTTGATCTGTTTGGAATTTATTAACCAAATAAAAATAATTATTAATAAATTAATTTAAAATTAATGTTTTACCAGTTTTTATAATTTTTTTTAAAATAAACTTATATGAAATATTATTTTAAAATTTTAATTACTAATTTTTATTTATATAGCACATTACAATGAGAAATAAATTTGGATCTTAAAAGTTAAAATATATATATTGATTAATATAATAGTATAAAAGAACAAGTACAACCCTAATAGTCATTTTACATTTTGATAATAACCGCTAATAAAATTTTACTAAACATCAATATTCATCTGTTAACTACTATCAGCCATTAGTAGGGATGACAGTAGGTCGGATACTCGCTTAAAATGAAATATCTGAATCCAAACGCGATTATAAATTAGGTATTCGAATCTGTTTAGGATTTCACCTTTAATACCCGAACATGTTCTGAATTCGATTATAATTACCATTTAAATACCTAAATTTAACATTAAAAATATTTTTATCTTTATTTTCAAAAATAAAAAGTAAGTAAAAATTATACAATTATTTTTCTGACTCAATAAAAAATATAATATAAATTAAATATAATTATAGCATTAATTAAAATTAAAAAGGCATATATATATATATATATATATATATATATATATATATATATATTCTTTTGAGAAATATAATTATTTTAAATATTTTTAGAATATTAATTAAATAGGAAATGAATAACGTGTCTTTGAACTTGAACCTGTCCGAACTTGACATGGATAGTGAAAATACTATCCGAACCCATTTCAAATTTGTTTATTCATTAACCGAACCCACTAACATTAGATTGAGCATTTGTCGAATAAATTTGCATCTCTAGCAACTAGCTATTAGCTATTAGTAGTCGTTATCACATATCAGTTGATATGAATAGCTAAATCAAATGAGCCCTTGTTTGCTACGGGTCATTGATGAAAATCCCATCAAACCTATATGGTGATCATATTATGTACATATAAACTATCAACGGAATTAAACAGCTGAATTAAATAATTATAAAATGCTTTTTTCATATAAATAAAATATTATATAGGGGTTTAGTTTCAAGATATAAATTAATAATAGGAAGGAGAAGAATACCATGAGTGATTAATAACAATAATAATACTCCTTCTATTTCATAAAAATTGAATTTTTTTTTCTACTTTGTCCATACTACTCTTAAATCTTATTTTTTATATTTTTAAAAAATAATTATTTACATTTTTCTATTTTGCATACATATCAACAAATCTATCATTATTCTCATCAATAAAATCTTGAAATAAAATTATTAATTAAACAACTTTTCTTATTCTAATATTAGAAAACGTTATAAGATATATAAGGAAAATTATATAAAAATTATGATTTAGTTATACTAAATAATTTTACTATTAATCGGTAGATGAGCCAAATTAGATTTTTTTTTTTTTTTTTTTTGAAAAGAAGTCAAATTAGAATCTTTTTATGGAATGATGATGATAAAAAAATCAAAAGAAACCATTATTGGAGTCTAATTTCAATAAATATACATTATCTAAAGCAGAAAATTAAGTGGATTGTCGTAAAAAAAAAAACAGCTTTTTAACTATCAAAACTAAAAAAAAAAAAAAAAAAAAAAAAAAAAAAAAAAAAAAAACTGCAATCTAATTTCAATTTGTACAACAAAGGTAGGTACTCATCAAATTCATATATTTTGACCAATTAATTAGGAGTGATATGGATCATTAATAATTAATATGTACATAATTGATCATCTAACTATCCAAGACCTAATCAATAATGGACAATGGTGATTTGCTGATCATGATGATTTTGATGATGATGATGATTCCCTTTCTTGAATCACAACCGGTAACCCACCTCTCACTGTGGCAGTAAGACCCGGAGAAAATCTCGGAGCTTGTTCCGGATCCACAACCCGAACATTAAATGCTCTAATCACCGCAAGAGCTACATTTGTCATCTCAACTAATGCCATTTCTTTTCCCAAACAAACCCTAAATCCGGCTTGAAAAACTGGATACTTGAATGGATTTTCCGGTACGAAAACCCCATTCTTTAACCATCTTTCTGGCTTGAATTCTAGACAGTCCGGACCCCATACCCGATCCATCCGACCCATTGCATATTGATGATATGTGACCCTAGTACCTTTACTGACAAATGTGCCATCAGGTAATATATCGTCTTCTTGTGCGAATTTAGAATCAAATTGTACCGGTGGAAATAACCTCAAGCTCTCATAAATGGCAGCATTTAAATAATGCAGTTCTCTTAATTGATCATAACAAGTAATCTCTTTATTTAATCCGAGAACCCGATCCGACTCATCTCGAATTGCTTCTTCAACATCTGAGTTTTGCGTTAACAACCAGAAGAAACTGGTTAACCCTGATGCAACTGTATCGCGACCTGCTAATAGAAAGCTAATAACAATATCTCGAAGATATTTCTCATCTTTTATGGATCCCATAAATCTTGATAAAAGATCTTTGTTGTTCATGAAACCCACGTTTCTTCTATGCCTTATCATCTCCTCTGCTAACTCATCCACCATCCTTATAGCTTCTTTAAGGATTTTTTCCGATCCGACGTTGAAAAATCTTTTGATTCTCCAAATCAATGGCGATGCAGTTAAAGCTCGTTCTGCTGATAATTTTGATGCAGTATCAAAAGCAAGAGCGAATTCTGATACGGGTAAAGAAAGCTTTAAACAACCCGGGTCCAACCCGAAGGAAAATTTACAAATGCTATCGAAGGAAAATCTTCTGAAAACATCTTGTAAATCTAAACTTCGATTTTCGGAAGAGACTGAGGATAAAAGAGGAAGCAATCTTTCTTTAATTTCACTTGTTATAAGATCGAAAGCGTATGATCTTATTGATACGCTGCCCAGCTCCAGACTCGCCATTTTTCTTTGAAATTTCCAGGCATCGCCATCGACGTTGAAAATACCTTTGCCCAGAAGATCGCCCAAAAGAGCAGAAAAAGGCTTCCCTTTCGGGTAGTTTTCGAAATTGGTTTTGAGAATGTATTCAACATTTTCAGGGTTTGCAGTAATTATATTATTAAGAACATGAACGTGGATTGTACCGGTTGGGGATTTCTTGAGAAGATGAGTATACCAATCGCAAAGATTTGCAAAATCTTTTGTCCACGAAGCAGTGACATAGCTTTTGCAAATCTGACAATTACACCATGGCTTTAATCTCGAAAGAAAGATAAGTAAAGAGAAAAGAGAGAATAATAGGGTAAATCCAAAGAAAATCAAGCTAAAAATGCTTGAAATGGATTCCACCAATAAGGAGGAAGAAGAAGAAGTAATCAACTCCATGAAAAAGAGGATTTGGAAGATACAAAATCAAGAAACAAGAAATAGAGAGAAGTGTGAGATGGGTAGTGTAATGAGTGAATTTTGAAGAAAGAGAGGTGGCTTTATATATATTATATGAGGAGGAAAAAAATGAAATAATTTATTGAAAATAAATAAAATAAAATAAAATAAAACGGTGGGGTTATGTTTGTCTAGATTTATCACAGTATTATTTTTTTGGTACAATGACTACATAGCTGTTGACAGACGACAAGAGAAAAATGTTAAAGTGCATGAACAACACGTGCGAAAAAATCCAACATCTGTCACGTCACGACTTACTGCAATAATACTGTAATAGCCATTCAAGCACGTGCTCTTTCTCTCCTATTGCATTATGGTCCGACAAGTTGTGTGTTTCTTTTCTTCCTCCGCAATTTGGATGTCGGCTTTGAGACGGCGTGCTAATTGCCAAATGCCAACCAAAGAAATAATTAAAAAAAAAAAAAAAAAAAGCAATAGCCATCCCACTAGGAGACTATATCTCAAAAGTTCATCCACAGTAATGAATGGATGTGCATTTTTTTTAAAAGAAGAAAATTAATCCTCAAAAAAATATTTATCTTTATTTGGAAAAGAGAAGGAAGAAAATATTAAAAGAAGTAATATTTTACTTATCTTTTATCTAAGTCTATATATTTTAAATCTCTCTAATTTAGAAGAAAATAATAAATAAAATTAAGTATGATTACTATTCTAGAACAGTTGATTTCGATTTCAAAATCATCAATTTTAGTTATAAAAAAATAAAATCAAAACGGACCGCTAAAATCGTAAATTTCAGTTTTGTTCCGGTTTTGAATTAAAATTAAATAATTTATTTCAAGCTTTTTAAAATTATTTTTTAAATTTATAATTTGAATAAAATAATAATAACAATAATATATTACTATTGAAAAAAATAAACCAATTTAATAAAATTTCTTAAAATTTATATCAAAAATATAATAAAATAAAAAATGAATTAAAATTTTTAACAATATATTTTTCACAGTTTTAAATTAAAAATCATAGAATTCAATTTTAAAAAATGAAGAACCGAAACTGAATTTTAAGTATATGATTTTAATTACAATTTAAAATTAATAACCATTGACCATGGTTTAATGCTGTTTCAATTTCAATTTGGTTCCGGTTTGAAACCGAATCGTGGTTATACCTATAAAAGTGAGAATTTCACTCATTTTTATTTAATTGCCTAATTACCCCAAATCAGTTAAGAAAGTTTAACCCTGTCTTAAATACTCGATAATTTAAGTCAGGACATAATTGTCAATTTCGATAATAATATTTTCTTTCCTCTAAAATTGTCTTTTCTAAATAAAAAAAAATAAATTTATTTTCTCTGCTTCGTTATATCCAAACATGAAAAATAACTATAAAAATAATAAAGTTAGTAAATTAGAAAGGGTGACATGTTAGTTGACTAAGATCCGGTTCAAATAAAAATTGAATTGAGAATTAATAGATTAATAAATATATTACAGTTGTAAATTTACTCTTAGAATTTATATTGCGCGTTACAAAGCTATGAAGAGTACTAGGGCTGCACGTGGGTCCATGTTGGGTCGAGTTTACCAATTTAAGGTACTCAACCCGTCTGAGTGGGTTAATGATTTCTTTGACCTATTATTTAAGAAAAAGTACCAAAAAAATTAAATATATTTAAGACATAATTATACAATAAATTTCACAAACCATAAATTCTACTAACAACATTAAAATTAAATTTCTTAATAATAATTGTTATTATTACAATAATAATACAAAAAATTAAAAAAATTAAAAATACTTAATAACATAATTATACAATATGTTTTAAACTAAAATATATTTCAATAATAACATTTCCAAACAAATTTCTACTAAAGAAAAAACCACAATAAAAAAGCAGAGTCTACTAAATATGCAGAAAATTTAGTATTTATTTTCAAAATTACAAATTGAAATATCCCGAATTTTTATTTTTGAAACTTTTAAATTTTTATTAAATTAAAAATCAGAAATTTTGACTATGTGAGCTGCGAATATAATACAGTTTCGATTCGAGTCCAAATTTACCAGTTGGGCCCAAACCCAAAAATATATTATCGGAAATTTCGATTTGAGAACACTTAAAATTTTTGAGAAATAATACGGAACTCCAGCTACTGATCTGTTATAAAAATATATGTGGTGTAACTACCATATAAATTAATTATCCTAAAATTAAATATCATTATTATTATTGTTATTATTATTATTGAGTAAAATAAGGAAATGTTCTGAAACCTAAGTAAAATAATTAAAATAAATCAAATCGGACCTAAAAATTTATTTTATTTTTTTTGAAAACCACATGAAAAATTCGAAAACCAAGCAAATTGAGCCAAATCATTGAATTAGACCGAACCGGTTCGAATCAAACCAAAATGGTCTAGAAGCTCTAGATTTTTTCCTTTCTTTTCTTTTTCTCTTCTTCTTCTTCTTCCCCCTCTAGCACAGCAGCCCCTCCTCCTCTCTCCCTTCCTCATTTTCCGGCCACCGCACGATCAAAGCAAGTGGCGGTCGGGATTCCTTCATGCTGTCGGTCACATTCCGGCCATCCTTCACATCGAACGGGGCTGCTGGGGCGCGACACCAAGTTGTCTCCCTCTCGACAGTTCTTTTCTTCTATTTTCGGCGACCCGCGCCGTTTTCGCCAGTCCCAGTGGAAGAGACAAGCGCTAATCGACTCTCCGCAGCACTGTGAGTAAATCCCTTTCATAAATTCGCGATTTCACCGAGGTTTTGAGGAGCAATGGTGCGTGGAGGAGGAAAAGCGACTGTCGGAGCTATTCCCGACCCACTGAGGCAGTAACTCCATGAATTGACACCGGATTTTAGCTTGTTATAGAATTTTGAGTCTGATGGTGTATGAATCGCCCGATTCCAGTGAAGTTCGACATTGCGGCCATCGTGCATAGCGGCCGGTGGCGCGGTCCAGTGACCAGCCGGCGGCACTCCGGTGAGGCCCCCAAGAGACAGAATGATCTCCTTTTCGCACGGATCATGGAATTGTAGTTCGATCCTCAATCGATATGCCCTAAGACCTATTCTCCCATTTTTGGTATAAATTCCAAATTTAAAATTTATAGTTGAATAAATTTAATTCTAACAAATAATTAGCTAGATATAATTCTTATTAGGAATTAGTTAAGAGCATATTGTACGAGACAATTAATTTTGAATATTACTAAATACATTTCATGAATATTAGTTATGATTAGAAAATTTAATATTAGTTAATAATTATGTTGGTTGACTTAGGAATTTGATAAAAATATTGTTAGGGGGAAATTAAAATCTAAGGCTTAGATGAGTAAGTATAATATAGAAACTATCAAATGAGAGTACCTGTATTTAACTTGGGGAATCAAGTTTTATTATAAAATGTTTAGTTCTTTGGCAACTAGGTGTAGAACACTTAATAATATCATTGAAATATGCTCGAAGGCTAATATAACTTATTGATTAGTTGGTTTGGAGCTATTAATTGAATATTCGTGTGTGTGATGCATAACGTATGTAGCCTAAAGAGGATGGGTTATTTGGATTGACTGCCCAATGAATGGGCTGTGTGAATAGAGTAAGAGATTAAATGAATGATTATGGTTATGGCAGATGGGATAAGTTGATGTGAATTGCCCGATGGATGGGCTTTGAAAATTTGTTATTGAATTATGGTTTGATCAAATTCTAGGGGAGATTCCGCCGAAATTTCGATAGAACCTAGGTTAGTCTTAATCAATAATTAAATTAATTGATTTATTAGATAAATTCTTTAACTTAATACATAATAACTAAAGTTTTTCTAATTATTTTATTATTATTATTATTATTATTATTTATTTAGTTATTTAATTATTTATTTATTTTCGATGGATTAATTATTATAATAATATGTTGTTGATTACTGTTTCTCTATTTAATTATAATTATCTATGAATGTCTACTTGTGTATTTGCGTCATGTTAATTAATTGTTTGCTATGCTTGCATTTAATTGCAATACTTGATTAATTGTGTTGTGATAATGCTATGTCTTGTATGTGTGGAGTTGGGATGAAGTGGGTCACCATGGGTTTGTGAGAGCGGTCTACGAGACCGTTGGCCATATGGGATATCGGCACCCCCATGTGCACCTGATGATATGATATGGATAATATGGATAAACCACAGGGTGGCCTCCTGTTGGTATGGAAAAGAAAAGAGAGAATGGAAAAACAATGAAAGGGCTGGTCAAGTGAGGAATAGATCGGACCGCCATGTATGGGGATCGGCTCCCTGGTGCACACGTTATGAGAGGTTGGGCCATGTGTGAGGACGGCTCATTAGGGGTTTCGGTGACGCCATAGACCAATTTCCACGTAATGTGATTATGTAAAGATGTTAATAATTGTGAGTGCTGGTGATATGCCATTTGTGTGACTGGCTGCATGAGCATATAACTAGTCAAATGACTAGATTGATATGTTTAGACATTTGTGTGAATGCGTGTGTTGTGCAATAATTATTACTCCTTAGAAAACTCACATGTCTTGATTAATTTTTCAAGAAGTAACTTTCTCTTTAATTTGGTTTAAGCTATGTTTTTTCACCGCAGGGCTATAAAGAAATTTTCCTAGTTCCATAATTATTTTGCTATGTAAATTTTGCTATGTAACTCTATGTATAAGAAGCTATGTGTATCAAACAGTTAGTGACTCCGTAATTTTAGAATTTACATACATTTAGTTGCGTATTAACCTAGATGAAATAATTCTGTGAGCCCATATTAGAAACACTACAAAAAAAATGCCTAATTGCGACCATTTTTGCGACCGACTGAAATCGGTCGCAATTTTGCGACCGATTTGCGACCTATGGACAAACAGTCACTAATTGTAGCGCTAAAAATTCTAGCGAGTTTGTTTTTCAGTTTGCGACCAGTGTACTACGGATTTGCGATCGATTTGCGACTATGTTTTATTCCGTCGCAACATTGCGCGCTTCAAAATTAGGAATAAGTTCTGAGATCGATTGGCGACCAAATTGCGACCGACAGTTTGAGTCGCAAATCGGTCGCAATTTTATTGCGAAGTAAAATGACGTCGCAGCGTTAAAATTTGCGACCGATATTAATGAAATTTGCGCCGACCAGTCGATCGCATATTTTAGGGCTTTAAACGCTAGACGCCCTCCTTCTTCTTTCTTCTTCTTTCTTTCTTCTCCTCCTCCTCTCCTCTCCTCCGTTCGCAGCGCCGCTCCAGCCCTTCCTGATGCCGCTCCAGCCTGCCTAACGCCGCCAGCTCCGCTCCATTGCAACTCCGGTCACTCCATTACTGTTTGGACACAACTTGAGGTAAGTTTTGTGATTTTTTTTCGATTTTTTTTTTTTTGCGATTTTATGTGTTTTTATTATAATAATTTTTGGTTAGTTTTGTATATTTGCAATTAGGAATATTTAGGTACTGTTGTTGTTGTTGTTATTATTATTATTATTATTATTGTTGTTGTTGTTGTTGTTGTTGTTGTTGTTGTTATTATTATTATTATTATTATTATTATTATTATTATTATTATTATTATTATTGTTATTGTTATTATTATTATTATTGTTATTGTTATTATTATTATTATTATTATTGTTATTATTATTGTAATTAGGAAGGAATTAAATATAATAATTAAAAATATTAATAATTTTATCAAGGAATTAAATAGAAAAAATAAAAAAAATATAATAATTAGGAAGCAAGTTTCATGTCATGTTAAGTGGAAAACAAAATAGTTAGTTTTTTAATAGTGTTAAGTATGATAAATGATAGTTAATTTTTTAATAGTTAATTATAAAAAGAATTAAAAGATTAAATGATAGTTAATTTATTTAGTTTAAATCATTAATTTTAAACCTAATTTAAATTATTTCGTCAATTTAAAATATCATTATATTTGAAGTATGTAATAAGTAAAAAATTAATAAAAACATTACGAGTAGAATAACAAGTTTTAATATGTATAACACATATTAAAAAAAAAAAAAAACTAGTCCAAATATAAGTTATAACTTTGCCACATGATACATGATACAGAATAGCAATAATAGAAGCCAATTATTATGATACAGGTAATTAAAATTACTCTTTTTTTATAATTATGAAATAATGCATTTTTTTTGTTATTATTATTGTTATTATTCTTTTTTTTTTTTTAAATGAATGATGCTTTTGGGTTAGAGGCCTAGTAGTGGCCATTTTGCGTTTGGAGAATGTTGGTATGATATAGAAGTGTTTATTGAAGTGTCTTTATATTTGAGATTTGATTGTGTTGTGTCGAAGTGCTGCCGAATTTTTTTCCAAAAAAATCAATATGTGGAATAGTACACTTACCTTTATTAGGGTAAAGGTAATTAATGAACTTAGTGAATAAATGAACTTAATGATTTTACATCTATATATAGTTACCCTTATTATAGAAATAACCTTAGTAAGTTAGAAGTGTAAATTGAACATTACATTATGGCATGTTTTAAAGATGGTTTAGACTAATGCAATAGCCCTTTATAAACACAGTGTTAATTAGGTAAAAAAAATGCGACCTAATCGATATTGGATGTACTGGAGGTTCGAGGTCAATGGGATATTAAGACAAGAGTTCCTGCAAGGATTGGAGGCGTTTATACAGTTTGCAGTTGGTAATCCCAGTTACGTGTCAAACGATTTTTATGGGAAATTGGTTGAGGTTTTGGAGTTAGAATATCCAGACCTACCAATGAAGTGCACAATCTTATTCAAATGTGAATAGTTTGATCCTATGCCAAACGTTGGCACGAAGGTTCATCCTAAGTATAATCTGGTAGATATTAATCAAAGAAGAAGATATACAAAGTATGAACCTTTTGTGTTAGCAATGCAAGCTGCACAGGTGTATTATGTCCATATCCATCGTTTAAATGAGATCGTTGCGATTGGATGGCAGTGTGTAAAATCAAGGCTAGATTAGTTGTTCATGCACTTGAAACCAAACAATATGCTTCACTTGCAGTATCGGAGCCATTTTAAGAAGTTAGGGTTAATACGCAACCGATGCATGTTGTTAAAGATTTAACGGATAGATTGGATGATGAAAGCCGATCTTATGTTGAAATAGGAGCATCGGATGATGAAGAGGAAGAAGATCAAATCATCATGGGTACCTTAGAAGATGAATATGAAGAAGAGGAAGATGATGAAAAGGAGGAGGAAGCAAATGATATTGAAGACACTTAATACTTAGAGCAGTTTTATTGTTAAAAATTGATAAATGTATATCTAATTAATATTATTAATGAAGAATTTCAATGTTATTAACTTTCTTTACTCATATTTACCACATGTTCTACAATTCATATAATTGTATAAATTCATTTTATCTAGGTTCTGATTTCTGCGGTACAGATGGCTAGTGGCAGAGCGTTTGATTCAGACGCGTCCGGCAGTGGTTCGCGTGGAGGTCGTGGCCCAGTACGCAGTGCCCGTGGATGAGGAGGGTCTATACCTCCTCCTTCTTCAGGTACGTTTGAGGCTTTATCGTCTGCTTAGCAACCAGTACTGCCGCCATCACATCCTTCTTTAGGTACGTTTGGGGCTTCATCCTCTGCTCAGCGACCAGTACTGCCGCCATCACTTCCTTCTACTCCTTCCTCTTCTACCCCCATTTCTGGACCAGTACAGTCTCCACCAGCTGCACAGTCACCTACTGTGCAAGGTAATCATAAATGTCATTACTGTCATTTCAATTATATATTAATTATCTGCATTTATAGCATTTGTCACTTCTTTTGCAGCTTCATCAGATCCACGTATCAGCCTCAGTTTGGTAGCGGGACAGTAAGTACTTATTCACGTTTTCCAAAGGCATATTTTGTTCAAATTGTGATGCTTTCGTCTAATTATATTTCACTTCTGTTTTTTTTTCTCAGCTTATATCCATCTTCTCGAGCATCGAGACAAATTATGAGGATAATCAAGCTACAGCTGCATAAAGAAGGATACACATGGGATGCTGTACCACAACAGTCGAGAGACTTTTATTGGGAGGAGTTGCAAGTACGCTTTGGTTTAAGTTATATCATCATTCAATGTTTACAATTCATCAAGATACCTCCTTAGTATTGAAACGCTATTTTTCATTTTTTGCAGAAACATTTCATATGGGACGAGGCCATTACGGCTATGCTGAAAGTGGCATGGGAGAAGTTATGCGCTGATCGATATGCTGACTTCACCTATAGGATGAGAAGAAGCGGTAAGAAGCAGTAGTGCGTGTCTTAAGAGATATGGGAGAGCTGGCAAAAGGCTTGGGAGGATCCTGCATTCAAGAGAAAGCGGGAGATATTTACACAAAACAGGCGCAGTGAGACTGGCAGTGATGGAGCAGGACCTTCTCGACACACAGGAGGATCAATATCTGCTATAGAGATAGCTCGATTATTAGTAAGTGAACTAGTCACAGTATATGAAACTGATGTTTAATGAAAGGACACTATATATATTAATATATCATGCATAAAAATTCATTATAGGCTAAAGAATTAGGTCGTGAGCCAACACCGATTGAGGTGTTTACATACACTCACATGAAGGACCACGATCTTAATACGTTTGTCAATAGACGTGCGGTGAGCGTCAATGTAAGTAACAATGATTTACATTTACGCTCTACTCGTTGCGAAGATGTACAAAGTTCAATATAATAAAGCTTGCAATTGCATTGATTAATTAATTTTTTATTTTCAGGAGAGCTATACTACAGCTCGGGAGCGTCTTATTTCTTCCCAGACTGATGAATCTGAAGCTAAGTCAAGAATTGAAGAGGTAGCAGTTTATCTCGAGGTTGTAGGGAGAGAGAAGAAGAGGAAGGTATACGGCATCGGGTCTCAGGCATCACAATTTTACTGTGGCTCAACATCTCACGCTTCTGCACCCAGCACAAGACCATAGCCCGAGTACATTGCCGAGGAGTTTACTGAATTACAGGCTCGTGTTGATGATCAGCAGAGACAGATTGCAGAACTTAGAGCGCATGTGATGCGGCTGTCCGGTGAGCCTGGTGCTGGTGCTTCTTCCTCTGATCCTGCGCCTGCTACAGATCGAAATGTTTCGACATCTCAGCAGCAGCCACTTTCGTCTCCTGATCCCGATGCTGCAGACGATACCTTGGTCACCCCTCTCAGCACTACAACACATCCAGCAGGTACTCCTCCCGGCGATTCGACATCGGATCGTGCAGATGAGCAACCGCGTAGATTTGATTTTGGACCTTTTTAGTTTTTCATTTGTTTTTTGACATTTTGTTCAGTACAATAACAATTACATTTTTATATTGTTCTTGAATTGCGTTTGTGATGTATATATATATATATATATGTCAATTTTCACAGGTGCGAAAAAATTATGGTTTCATAATAATATTTATTTTTTTTTATTTTTTCAATTTTGCAACCGATTTGCGACCGATTTGCTACCAAAATTAGAATTTTAAATTTACAATTTGCGACCGAATTTCATAATTGCGACAAACTTTTTCTGCGACCAATTTGTGACAGCGTTTCTAAATGAAAACACGACCAAAATTTGCAACTGATTTTTCAATTTTGTGATCGATTTTATCGTTCGCTAATTTGCGACCGATGCAAAAATCGATCGCAAATGACTTTGCGACGAGCATTTTGGCGACCGATATCTTTCGGTCGTAGATCGGTCACTAATGGAATTTAGCGATCGATTTTTGGCATTTTGCAACCGATTGGTCGGTCGCAAAATGCAGTTTTTTTTGTAGTGAAATGTGATGTATTGTAAATTGGGCTCGAACTATGCAATGTTGAAGATGATAAATTTGGGCCGAGGTATAATAAAACCTTAAGGTTTATTTTTCCTAGTAATATGGGTTGAATGTTTGAAATTTATATTTAGATAGTAGATTTTCGATTTTCAGGATTACTACGGGCCTCGGGGCTTTAAGCTTACCTGGGCTCTAGTGCCGATCCGGCTCGTGGAAATGGGTTGTGACAAAGTTGGTATCAGAGCTTAGGTTAGGGTTCTAGGACACAACTACGAAGTATAGGAAATTTCTTTATGTTGGGATCGGCCGCAACCAACATAAGGAAATAAACTTTATGATTTCCCTCCCTAGGGATGGTGGACGCACTAGACCTTATGAGGTGGGAAAATCCACACCTATTGCGTAGATCAATGATTATAGAGGAAGTAATTAGAGGTTTGAAGTGAAAGTAGTGAACAATAAGATAAGTCTATCACAATACTTATAGGGGCCAAAGCTAGTATCAATCTTTAGGCTAGGGGATAGAGTAATACCTGGATGATAGTGGATTGAAAACCGTAGCTGCTCAGAATCGAGCGCTCTTCACACCATCTGGCTCGGTTTTCATCCAGGAGTCCGTTTTTGACGTTAGTTGTGCGAGCTCAGTCCCCTAATTAGCCAGAACGGGCTCGACAGTCACCCTCTCGCCGTCGCTCCTATGGTTTCGTCCTCCATGCCCCATCGCCGGAATCATTTGAGGAAAGATGATAGCGTGGAGGAGCTGAGTCGATCGAGACTCACTTTGAAGCTCCACGTCGCTGGAGTCGCTTGATATCACCGGAGATTGAAGAACGAGAACTGTCAATGGAGACATTCTTGATTTGCGCCACTAAAGGCTCTGCTAGCATGGAAGAAAGCCAGAAAAGGGAACCAGCGGCTTTAAGGGAGTCGAACGCCATCTCGCTCTTGTCGAGCGGTGGCCGAAAATGGGAAGGAGGGAGGGGGTTGCGCCTACGCTCGCTGGAGAGGGAAAAAGAAGAAAGAAAGGTGGAAGTGGCTCTGGAGCTTTCTGGGCCATTCTTGTTCGATTTGAACCGGTTTGGTCCAATTCAATGATTTAGGTCGATTTTGCTTCATTTATGGGTTTTCCCTTGGTTTGCGAAAAATTCAAGCTGGTTTATGAGTCCAGTTAAGCAATAAATAAATATTTTCTTGAATTTCATTGGTTAGAATAAAATTTTAGTTTTTAAATGAAAATTCTACGAAATTGAATTTTCGAGTCATTTCAGTATACATATATATAAAACTTTAGTTCAATTTATATCGTCATTTATATAAAAGTCATTATAACTATATATGTACAATTCTATAATATCACTTAATAAATAAATTTCTATATTATAGATATATAGATATAACAATAAAGTATTATATATATTTTTAAAATTAAAATTTTCAACCGTTTGTCATCCCAAACACATATTTATTTTATTTAAAAATAAATTTAAAAAGTAAAAATTTAAAAATTTTAAAAGGCTTAATTATGTATAAAAATTAAAAATTTAAACTGTTCATCATCCTACATACATATGTTTATTTATTTACAAATAAATTTTTAAAAATAAAGATTTAAAAATTTTGAAAGACTTGAATATGTAGTTCTATTTGAAAATTTATTTTTTAAAAAAACTATGTCCAATGAAATTATATAAACATAAAGGAAAAAAAAAATGAAAAACGAAGCGGTTGGATTGCAACAAGGTCTCGAGTAGGAGCCATTTGGCTTCGCAATGCTGTTTAATATTCATGAGTTTAATTCCTCTTTTGCAATGAAAAAAATATATATTATAAGAAATGTTATCTCTTTCCTAAATAAAATATTTTAAATTATAATAAAAAAACAGCATTAAATATTTAACAAATAAATTTAAAAAATAAAATATAAAAATTTTAAAATGTGAATATTATATATATATATATATATATATATATATTAAAATTAAAAAATAAATTTAGAAAAGATAAAAATTAAAATTTTAAAATGCTCAATTATATATATATATATTTAAAAAAATAATTTTAATAAATTATATTCAATCAACTAATACAATATACCCTGCGGGTTGTAGCTCAGTTGGCAACGTAGACTGGATATATAGGAAGAGCTCTTGGGTTTGATTTTTACTAAATGCATCTACAGGGAGGAGCGAAGACCTTAATTGTGATTAAGCCCCGAGTCGAATTAGTCGGTCCTAGATAATTTCACAACTAGTCCTTTTACTAGCACGTTGACTATACTCATTATTTGCACTCGTTCAATTTTTTTATCTTAATTGCTAATTTGTTATTTATACTCATTTTTATTTTTAATATTAAATAATGATTATATTATTTAGATTCTTATAATGTTAAAACAAAATTTTTATATAAAATTAATGCGAATATAACGGTTAATTAATAAAACGGTAATGTATATATACGCACAATTCAATTCAATTTATATTGTTGTTTATCTAAATTCTACAATATCATCTAATAACTGTATATTTATAACTTCTATAGTATCATTTAAAAATACGTTTTTATGTATATAAAAATTTCACAACTAGTCTTTTTATGTAGCATGTTGACTATGCTTATTATTTGCACGCGTTCAATTTTTCATGTCATAGCTAATTTGTTATTTGTATTCGTTTTTATTTTTAATATTAAACAATAATTATATTATTTAGATTCTTATAATGTTAAAACAAAATTTTTATATAAAATTAATGTGAATATAACGGTTAATTAATAAAATGGTAATGTATATGTACACATAATTCAGTTCAATTTATATCATCATTTATCTAAATTCTACAATATCATCTAATAACTGTATATTTATAGTTCTATAGTATCACTTAATAAATATATTTTTATGTATATAAAAATTTCACAGCTAGTCTTTTTACGAGCACGTTAACTATACTCATTATTTGCACTCGTTTAATTTTTTATGTCACTGCTAATTTGTTATTTATACTCGTTTTTATTTCCAATATTAAATAATGATCATATTATTTAGATTCTTATAATGTTAAAAAAAATTTTTATATAAAATTAATGTGAATATGACGGTTAATTAATAAAACAGTAATATATATATACACACACTTCAGTTCAATTTATATCTCATTTATTTAAATTCTCCAATATCATCTAATAATTATATATTTATAGTTCTATAGTACTGTACCTGCGGACGATTTGACTGACCCTGCTCCTGCCACGACATTTGCACATTTAGATGCGACTACTGTACTATCACACTTAATAAACACATTTCTATATACATAGATAAATAGATATAATAATTAGATATTATATGTATTTTTGAATTAAAATTTTCACCTGTTTAATCCAATCAAATTGTACAAACACAAAGAGAAAATGATATTATAAAAAAATACTTTTTTTTTATCTCTCTTTTAAATAAAATATTTTAAATTATAATAAAACGTAGCGAAATATGTACGAAATAAATCTAAAAAATAATATATAAAAATTTTCAAATGTCTCGTTATCATATGTATTTATTAAAAATAAATTTAAAAAAGAGAAAATTTAAAATTTTGAAATGCTTAATTATCTATATATATTTATTTAAAAAATAATTTTAATAAATTATATCCAATCAGCTAATAAAATATAATTTTCTGATTGATGATGATTAAAGCCATTTTAAGATATTCAAATTTTATGAAGGGCACTATCAGAAATCACATCATTGCCCTTATTCCCACACACATATATATATATATATATATATATATATATATATATATATATATATATATATATATATATATATATATATAAATATCTAAAACTTCAAATAATTAATACTTTAAAATTTTTAAATTTTTTTCTTATTTATATCTTTTCCACGTGTACCTATATCTATCTATATATACCTCACTTCTAATGATTTTATTTCAAAGTGGTTTTCTCTTTTTTTTCTTTTGTTGCTTTTCAATTCTCTAAGTTTTGATTATTACTTTATTTATTTTTTTATATATATGTATATTCAATTTAGATATATCATTGCCTTTTTCTTCGATTGAGGTAATATTAACTTTTTGATTTTTTTTCTTTTTTTAAAGATTTTTTAACTTTTTATACAATTTTTTATGCTCTCCTTTTTGTTTTTTTTTTGCATCTCACGACTTTTCTCCTCTCTAATCTTATTTCTTTAATAATATTTTCTTTGTCATGTCACCAATTGTATGTGTGCAAGTGCAGGAATGAAATATATAATGTTAATGGAGATGAAAATGAAGGAAAAGCTAATTATAAATCTATTTATGTATTTTTTAAATTTATTATATTTTTATCATATTGTAAAAAACTGTAAATTGTAAATTTTTTTCTTTCATTGCTTCATATTCGTATATGTTTATGTAAAATTTTAATTATTTATAATTATTTTGCTTTATGTGTTATTATTATTATAATAATTCTTCTTGTTCTCCGATTATTGAGTGTTAGTATATTACGTACAATTCAAGTATTTTATATTAAAATTGAAGATAGAAATATAAGTATACTATGTATTTATTTATTTATTACTACTACTATTATTATTATTTTACCATTTACTTCAAAGAGCAGATCTCTTAAGTTATTTATATAGCACAATGACTACTTATATTATTTAAAAGGGAAAAAAAGAAACAAACATTAAATTCAATAAACATATTTAAAATAACAAAGGGATCCTATAAAATTAAAAAATAAATATATTTAACAAATTAAAAAGGAATTGAGATACCTTATTATTAATAGTTAAAATAAAATTTTTATCTAAATTTTAATTTTATTATCTAAATATTAAAAAATTATATCTAATAATTATATTTTAGAAATTAATATTCATTTACAATAAGTATCCATATCAATATTTCGATTTTGAATTTGTAACTTAAGATATTTTTTTACAGTTTAAGAATTATTAGTTATTTAAAATAATTAATAATATTTATATTTATATTTTAATATTTGAATTTCTTGGATTTGATTGTTTTTTCTTTTATGTATAATAATTATCTATGTTTACATCTTTTTTTTTTTTTTTTGAAGAGGATCTATTTTTACATCTATATATCTTTATTATTGTCTTTATACATAGAACTTTTCTACATGTCTTTCAAATTTATAATTTTGAAAAAATTTTAACTAATACTTATGTCTATGACTTTTATATCGTATGTATTTACCCTATTTTAGTTTTTAATATATTTTTTATAATTTTTTTCATTTCTCTCAAGTTGTAGGATTTTTTATAAATATTTATTTTTATATATAGAATAAAAAATAACCTCTAATACTGTATATAATAGCAAAGTAATATTAATCATAAGAGTTGGCTCAATTAATAATTAGTATGATTAAATGAGATTTTTTTTTTTCATTTATAAACCTTTAATCTCATGATCCGTAATATCATCTTACTACTAATTATATATATAATATTAATTATTACTAGAATTTCTATAATTTAATTAGACATACACCAACAGATATTATCCAAAGCAGAGAGACTCAAATTTAAAATCTATTTAAGAATATTATTTATTAGATATATCTTATTTGATAGAGATTGTTTGGAGTAAATAATTTATGCGGTATGTCAACTTATTCATTTTTATTGGTGGGATCTTTGAAATTGAAACAATATGTTTTCTTTTGATTTTTTGAGATTTGGTTGGATAGAGTATTGATTCTGTGGATGTCTTGTAATCTCCTCTTTGATACAATAAAAGAAAGAAAATTCAATTTATAGTTTCTTTTTTTACCCATATATTATACCAACACGATACAATATTCATATTTAAGGAAATCTTTCTCTCTCGATAATCATTACTTCGGATTTTCAACCTCTAACTTTACAATTAAATGAATTTTTTATTAATAATAAATAAATCTTTTAATTCTATTTTAAAGATATATTTTTTATCAAATTATAAAAATCAGCTAAATAGAATGCATAGATTGATCTTGTGACACTTACAATTAACTGAAAAAGAATAATTTGGATCTTGACCCTTTCTCTTTCACTCAAAACTTCAAATCTAAAATCTAAAAGTTTTCTTTTCTTCTTCCACGGGCGGCCACCGGTGAGAGCGCACCCTTTTCCCTTTTTATTTATTTATTTTTTTGTAAATACTCCCCAGATCTGAGTTATTGTCATCCAAATATTGAGATTTATTGTTAACCATATATTGGCATTTTGTTCTCAGATTTAGTTCGAATTATTGATATTATCATTATGGTAATTTTGTCTTGCGTCTTTTATTATTTGGATAATTATGCAGAAAAAAGTGCAGATCTTTCCTCCAATAAAAGAAGAAATTTGAAGATAATTATATCAAACTTATAGAAAGACTATGGAGTTGAACCATGACCATAAATAGCCACCAAGTGATACAAGCGATTGCCTGTGACACAAATATTATATTGTGTCAACTTGATCAAATACTTCAAATCAAGATTGTATTTTTTTATTGTTTGTATAAATGGTTTATTATTAGACTTTCTATACAAAAATATAGAAACATATTGATATGTATATCATATCTGTATATAGTTTTCAATTAATGAAATTTGTAGTCTATTTTTTTTAAAAAAAAGAATAATTTGCAATATAAATTAAAGTTATTCTCATTAAGAAAGTCAGCAATTAACTGAAAGCCGTTTATAATATAATACATCTTTGAACGAATTAAAACAGAGTAATATAATATTGTGATATTATATTAAAAGAAAGTAATATAATTATTCTCATATGGAAAAATTGAACTTGTGATATTATTTCATCACTAAATTAAAAAAAAAAAAAAAATTCATCCAATATTTATATTACTAACCCTCGACCCAACAATAATTAATCAGCCAAGTTATAGGTAGAACAACAACCAAGTTGTTCGTCCTAGAACGCATGAAAATAAGACCAAAACAACAATAACGGATCTAAGGATCATTTTCTAAGAACAGTATATATATATATACATTTTCTAAGAACAATGTATATATATATATATATATATATATATATATATAGAAAGAGAGAGAGAGAGAGAGAGAGAGAGATTGAGAGAGGTTGGTATTTAGGAAGCTAAACATAATGGGAAGCTAGCAGGAGGTGGTGACATGAAGAGATTTAGGAAATTGTCAAAATAGATCGATTGTCTATATGAACAGGTAAGTACATTGATTAGTCTTGAAATTTAGTCTCAAAAAGTGTCATTTTACAAATCAAAGAACCTGTAATGTTTGACTATTTTGTTCTTTATTCTTATATAGCATTACTGTTTGGTCTATCAAATTTATTATTTAATTACAATTTACTCCTTCACTTTACGATAAAAATTACACTTTTTAGATAATGATTAAATATTTTAATGGAGTTAAATTTTAAGGACTATCTTTGTATTTACTAAATAAGAGAAATAAAATTATTATTATGATTAAACTTCATGGATTAAATAGTTAATTTAAATTTACTGAATCTCTTTTGAAAGCTTTCTTATTGACTTAATGGGCTAAATTATAGAAAATACCTTAATTTTGCAGATAATTTTAATTGTATCTTAAATTCAATTTTTTTCTTCTAGTACCCTGAACTTCAGTTTTAGTTACAATAGTACCTTGATTTCAAATTGTACCTAATTTAATAAATAAAATATTATTTTCGTTGAACCTACTTGGTCAGGTTAATCAAAAACTCACCATTTAACAACACCGTAACTAATATTGGTTAGAATTTTTTTTTTAAAATTCATATAAAGCCAAGTAAAAAAAATAAATTTTAGTTAGTTAAGCATAAAATATTAGTTTAGACTTTTGTTTTGCCATTTTTTAAGCATGAAATTTTAGTTAAGATTTATTGAAATTATACTTAAGTTATATCTCTTATAAAAATATGTTTTATTCGTTACAGTGTAATTTTATTTTTAGAGAATCATTAAATGTTATTAATATTATGTAAATAAATAAAACGTATTCTATTTTTATGATGAATATATTATTTTTTATTTTAATATTACGTACAATTTAAAAATCATATTTTATTTATTAATTGTATCCGATTTAATGAATAAAATATTGAGTACAATTTGAAATTAGAATGCTGTTGTAACTAAAATTGAAGTTCAGGATACTAAAAAAAGAAAATTAGATTTAAGGTACAATTAAAAATGTCTACAAAATTTGGGTTTTTTTAATGATTTAGCCCACTTAATGTTATCATAACATTATCATTTTTCTTTTCCCTTTAAAACAAAAGTAAAAATCTTACTTAGAAAAAAAAAAAAAAAAAAGGTAAAGTAGGTGCTTTATATATTCGCTCAGCGGAGTTCAATTATTTGACTTCATTTACATTTTAATTTTATATAATATTTTTGACAAAATTTAAGTTAGAGGTCAAATTGGACTTTTAAAATTATTTTTACATATGAATAATAAAGTGTTAAAGCTGAGTTTGAATAATACATGGGATTGAATTGGATTTGGATTACATCTTTATATAAAACAAATTAGCTTATTATTTGTGAATTGATTTTTATTTCCAAAATGGTCATACCTCAACCAGCTAAAGGTGAAAGAAGAAATTGATTTAAAAAAGAAAAGGAAAAAAAGAAATTGATTTGCACAAGATAATAAAGCAAAGTTGAAATTGTTACACTTCAGATAATAAAACAATTTTAATAACACGTTTCTCTGACTGGTTGTCTCATTGGCCAAAGGTTCATTGAAACAAACCTTATTTGCTTCAAGTCATATGTATATGTATATGGTTTGGATGAAATGAATGCGTTGAGCCACCATTGAATTCAAAAAACCATGTGTGAGAACTGAGAAGGAAATTGTAGTTTGAATGAAACTTGTCTGGATCAGATTTATCCATCAAACCAATTACAATAATTATTTTTGAAATTGTTTTGTTTTTACCTTTTAATTACTATATAGAAGCAAGTGATTTTCTAGCCAAATGGCTAAAATATGATTTTAAGTCGGATACGTATCTCCGTCTTCTTAATAAAAATATTATTTCTATTTATCGTGGTTTTGAATTTAATTATACTTAGTAGCTATATGTTGGGTTTCAACTCTGCTTACAATAATGATGTAGTTGAACAATTTTATCATTTACTTAAATTTTAATTAATTTGTTTTAATTTTAATTTTAATTAATCCATTTTAACCTTTTTATTCATTCTCTCTTCCTCGGAACCATTTACACAAATCACGGATTGAGTATATATATATACTAGTCATTTTCATGACATGTGTTACATGTTGATTATGTTCGTTATATACTCATTTGTTATATTTTTTAATTTTTTTTTACGAATATCAATATTAAAGTATAAGTTTTTGTTTAGATTAAAATAAATATAAGCGGATAATTTGTATTACATTTTTCCGTACAAACCACTTACAATTCTACTTCTTATGTATTTAATTGATATAGTAAAATGGTCTCAAAATAAAGTTTAACCCAATCCTTAAACTTGATCCTTTAATCCCTAATTTATAAATGCAGATTCTTAAAATCCTAATAGGTGTCCAAAAAGAAAAAATCAAACCATCAATCAATCTCCAACCACCAACCCCCTACACTTAACCCCATCTCAATATTTATATACAACTATAATGAAAATAATAATAATAATTTTTTTTATTACTAGGTAAAAGAAATGAAATGAGAAAATGATTTGAATTGAGAAGGATGATTAAACGGATTTAGAATATAACACAAAAAAAAATCAAGAAAATTAAAAGTGTTTAATCATCAAGAGGTCATCTATTTATTGCAATGTAGATATAAATATCATACTAAATTAAAATGATAGTAACTAAAAATTATTCAATAACAAAAAAAAATTATTATTAAAAATAAAAATCTTTTCAAAACTCATCTAACAAAAAAACATTTGAATGTATATAGACAAATAAATATATCAATAAAATATTATAAATATTTTTAAATTAATTTCAACATTTGCCATCCCAAGTTTAATTATGTAAATTCTATTTGAAAATTAATTTTTTAAAAAATATATCCAAACAAATCATAGAAACATAAAGAAAAAATATTAATAAAAATAATATATTTTTTTTCTTTTTTTTTTATCTCTCCCCTAAATAAAATATTTTACATATTCTATGTGAAAATTTATTTTTTGAAAAATATATCTAGGTACAAATCATACAAACATAAAGAAAAATATTAATAAACATAATATTCTTTTTTCTTTTTTTTTTTATCTCTCCCCTAAATAAAATATTTTATATATTCTATTTGAAAATTTATTTTTTAAAAATACATCCAATAAAATTATATAAATATAAAAATAATATTAATAAAAGAATATATTATATTTTTTAAATTAAAATTTAAATTATTTGTCATCGCAGGTTTAAATATATAAATTCTATTTGAAAGTTTATTTTTAAAAAATATATCTAAACAAATCATACAAATATAAATAAAAAAATATTAATAAAAATAAGATACCTTTTTTCCCCTAAATAAAATATTTTGTATATTCTATCTGAAAATTTATTTTTTGAAAAATATATCTAATCAAATCATATTGACATAAAGAAAAAGAATATCAATAAAAGAACATATTATATGTTTAAATTAAAATTTTCAACCTTTTGCCGTCCCAAGTTTAATTATTTAAATTTTATTTGAAATTTATTTTTTAAAAATATATCCAAATAAATCATACAAACATAAAGGAAAAAATATTAATAAAAATAAAATAATTTATTCTTTTCTTATCTCTCCCCCAAAATAAAATATTATGTATATTGCATTTGAAAATTTATTTTTTAAAAAATATATCCAATCAAATTATACAAACATAAAGAAAGAAAAAAATTAATAAACAGAATATATTATATTTTTTAAATTAAAATTTTCAACTTTTTGTCGTCTCAGGTCTAATTATGTAAATTCTATTTGAAATTTATTTTTTAAAAATATATCCAAATAAATCATACAAACATAAAGAAAAAATATTAATAAAAATAAAATGTTTTGTTCTCTTTTTTATCTATTTCCTAAATAAAATATTATGTGTATTGTATTTGAAAATTTAATTTTTAAAAAATTATATCCAATCAAACCATACAAATATAAAGAAAAAATATATTATATTTTTACATTAAAATTTTCAATTATTTTCCATGCTAGGTTTAATTATGTAAAATTTATTTAATTTTATTTTTTAAAAATATATCCAAATAAATCATACAAATATAAAAAAATATTAATAAAATAATATACTTTTTTTTGCTTTTATCTCTCCTCGAAATAAAATATTATATATATATTTATATTTCAAAATTTATTTCTAAAAAATATATCCAATCAAATCATACAAATATAAAGAAAAAAGAATATTAATAAAGAGAATATAATTATTTTTTTATCTCTCTCCTATATAAAATATTTTAGATTATAATTAAATAGAATCAAATATTTAATAAATAAAATATATAAAATTTTCAAATGTCTCATTCTCATATATATTTATATATATTAAAAATAAATTTAGAAAAGATAAAACTGAAATTTTTTAAAATTCTTAATTATCTATATGTATTTATTTAAAAAATAATTTTTATAAATATATCCAATCAACTAATAAAATATAATTTTTTAATTGGCTACCACTAAAGCTATTTTAGTAAATTTTAAATTTTATTAAAGGCAATATAAGAAATCTCATTATTTCCCCACATATATATATATATATATATATATATATATATATATATATATATATATATATATGAGCAGAGAAGTCTATCTTAAATGACAGCCAAGTGTAAGTCTCTCAAATTGGCAAGTGTAAGGAGAGCAATTATTTAGTATAATTGTAACATGATAAGTTCTTTTATATTTTCAGATAATGTCATATACGAGAAAAAAAAAACTAAACTAATATTAATGAGCAAAACTATTTTATTTGGAAATAAGAAAGGAATATAAGGGAAAAGAATTCCGATAACTTTCTTTTCAAATTAGAAGGAAAATAAAAAAATTTTAAAAATAAATTTGTAGAGAAAAATTAATTTTATTTTTCTTTTATATCCAAAAAAATAACATAAGTTTTTTCCCAAAGAAATTTAGTTCCTTCTTATTTTTTTTCTTAAATTTAGTTCCAAAAAATGTCAGTATTCAACAAATTGGCTAGACCTAATTTTTTTTTGTCACTTGTTCATGAGTTTTTTAATCAAATAAACTCTCCCTTCTGTTTAAAGTTACGCTTTGACGAAAATTGATCATTGGAAGAATTAGCTTCTAATCCCAACTCCTTACTCTTTGTGTTTTCTTTTCTCTATTAATTTTATTTTTCTTTTATATCCAAAAAAAAAGTAATATAAATTTTTTCCAGAAAAAAGTTTAGTTCCTTCTTATTTTATAATTGATTAAAAAAAAACACTTTATTTTTCTTGGTAATAATAAAAAAAACCTTGGTGTATGGAGTAGTCTCATATACCAGGAGTTAGGTTGCACAGATACGAGATACGAGATACGGGAACATACACGACACAATGATTTTTAAAAAGGTAGGACATCCACACGCTTATGATACACTATACTAAATAAGTATAATATATTAATATTTCAAATAAATAAATAATCATTTATAATAAATCATAAACATAAAATAAAAAATATTTAATTTTTTTATTTCAATATAATTAGTTAAATTCTCAAATTATATTATCACTATTAAAAAATACATTAATAGTGTGTGCGTATTTTTTTATGCAGGTCATATTAGGGGTGTCAAAATAGTACATGACACGCGAACATGATTCGCCTAACACGCGAAATAAATGGGTTAGGGTTGAGAGTAAAGGGTTCGTGTCATAAACGAGTCACTCATTTATGACACGAATATAAATGTGTCGTATTGCGAGTTGATATGGTGGTTAGGCGAGTGACCCGTTTATTAAAAGTAAAGAGGTAATTTTAGTATTAGATATAAATACTCCAACTAAAACTTATTTAAATTTCATTGTTGTATTACTTTTTTATTTTAGTTATGAATTTTGAAGAATTTATGCATTTTATGTATGAAAATTTATTTTTAAATATGATTGCAGTTAAAGAGGTTAAAATTTAAAAATATTATAAGCATGGTAAGTGGGTCGTATAGAGGTCAATATGACCCACTTAATCTGTTTATGATATTAAACGGCTTACATGGGTTGTATATGGGTCAACACGACCCACTTAACCTGTTTATGATATTGGGTGGATTAAATGTGTCATATTCATGTTACCTGCCTAATTTTCGTGTCGTATTCGTGTTGATAACACAATTATTAAATTGGTCGTGTTCATGTGTCGTATTCGTGTTGATAAATTTAACACAATTATATGGGTCAGCACGACCCTAATTGTGTCGAGTAATAGCGAATCCGTGTCGAACCTGACACGCCAACCCATTTTGACAACCTAGGTCATATCATGCATGACTTTTGTTATTGTATACTTTGATAAAAGGCATTGCAGGATACTTAAGAAGACATATTTTAGCATTGCAACTTTTTTTTAGCGTATCTCAATGAGTCCTCATGGAAATCATAGCCATCTACGCTAGCCCTCAAATGCTCAAACGCAAATCTCTACGGGTGTAAATGAACCGAGCCGAGTTCGAACTTACTAGGCTCGAAGCTCGACTTAAGCTCCACTCAAAACTCAAAGAGCTTGAAAATTTAGGCTATGGCTCGACTTTGACTCAAGCTCGAGCTTGGCTCGACTTTGACTCAAGCTCGATTCAAGCTCGACTTCAAGCTTAAGTTCAACTTGAAAAATTTTAGGCTCGAGCTCAGCTCAAGGCTTGAGGCTCGAGTAACCTAAAATAATATAATATATATGTATGTATAAAAGCTCGATAAGGCTCGACGAGCTTTTGAGCTGAACAGCATTAAGCTCGAGCTCGAGCTCGAGTGCTCGGCTCGATTGCTAAACGAGCAGGAGCTCGAGCTCGGGCGCTTGGCTCGATTGCTAAAGAAGCAGGAGCTCGAGCTCGATTTGAGCAGAACCTTTTTAAACTTTTTTCAAGCCAAGCTCGAACAGCTCACGAGCTAGCTCGGCTCATTTACACCCCTATAAATCTCTTTGGAATGATCTCAACTATATTAACTATAATATGCATAACCCTTGGCTACTCATAAGGGATTAATTCTATCTTGAATAAAAATGAACACTTTTGAGGATCTTATAACAGGTCAGATATTGATAAATTTTTTTCCCAATGGTTCCTTCATTCTCATTTAATTGATATGGGTTTTAGGGATGGTTGTTTTACTTGGAAGAGAGGTAATCTCCTTGAGAGATTGGATTGAGATATATGTAATGAAGCTTGGAATTTACAATTTCCTAACTATATTATCTTACATCTAGCTTGCCTCTCCTAAAACCATAGACCAATTCTAGTTAAAATCGCTAGGAATAATCTACCAGCCACTAGGAAATTTCCTTTCCATTTCCAAGCTGCATGGCTCACTCATGAGAATTTTTCTCATTTTATTAATGCCAACTGGAATCATTCTTCTCCTTGGTTTGATAACATGAATTTCTATGCTAACAATTTACCGATCTTGAATTATGAAATTTTCGGTAATGTTTTTAAGTAGAAAAAGATTTTACTTACATGGCTTGAAGGGATTCAACGTACTATTGAGATAAGACATAACCCTTTCTTGCTTAATTTGGAAGACCAGCTTACTCGGGAACTGGACATGATCTTGCGTCATAAAGAGCTTATTTGGTATCAAAAATCATGAGCTTAATAGATAACTTATGGAGACTGAAATACTTTGTATTTCCACCTAAAAGTAGTTCAACGTAAGAAAAGCAATAGAATCATGGGTATCAAAAATCACTTAGGTACCCTGATAGAAGATCAAGATGAGCTTCAAAAAATGGCTGTTACTTTTTTCTCCAGTTTATATATTGAGGAAATGAGTATTCAACTAGTTTACCCTTTAATAGGTTTATTTCCTTCTATTTCTAATTCTTATCTTGATTCCCTAACTCTAATTTTTTGATTGCTAAGTTAAACAGGCTTTGTTCGATATGCAGCCTTGGAAAGCTCCAGGGCCAGATGGGTTCCATGTTGGTTTTTTTCAACATCAATGGCAAGTAGTTGGAAGTTCAATTTTTAAAGAGGTGCAAGAATTTTTTTAAAGTGGTGTTTTGGACGCAAGACACAATGCTACAATTTTGGTCCTTATTCCAGAAGTGGATAGCCCCATATCCTTTTCTCAGTTTTGTCCAATCAGCTTATGTAATGTGAGTTATAAAATTATTACTAAATCTCTTGCTAACATGTTGAAAGTTATCTTGCTTGACATCATTAGTCCTACCCAAACGAGCTTTGTCCCGGGCAGACATATCACCGACAATATTATTATTGCCCAGGAGATTATACATTCCATGAAGAACAAAAGAAGTGGAAAAAAGCTGATGGCGATTAAAATATATCTAGAAAAGGCCTATGATCGCATTAGTTTGAACTTTTTATTTGATACTTTGATGGAGACAAGAATTCCAAATAATTTTATTAATGTCATTATGAAATGTGTTACCTCTTGCTCTATGCATATTGCTTGGCATGGCGCCCAGTCTGAGTGTTTCCTCCCCTCACGTGGCCTTAAACAAGGAGACCCCCTTAGTCCCTACCTTTTTGTGCTATGCTTTGAACGTTTATCTCATGCTATAAACCAAGCTGTTAACTAAGGTCTTTAGAGACCAATAAAGCTTACTAGAAGGGGCCCTCCTCTCTCTCATCTTTTTTTTGCAGATGACCTTTTTCTGCTTGCTGAAGCTTCCTTAGATCAAGTTGCTGTGATCTAAGGAGTATTAGATGATTTTTGTATGTTCTTTGGCCAAAAAGTTAATGCTCAGAAATTTCAGGTTTTCTACTATGAGATTGTCTCCAATAGTCTCAAATGTCAGCTTATCCGAAATTTGGGTTTTAAATCTATGAAGAATTTTGGTAAATATTTAGCGGTGCCTTTAATTCATGGAAGAGTTTCTATAGTTTCGTACTATTATTTTAGATAATGCCTATAAACGCCTTTCTGAATGGAATGCTATCACCTCTCTTTGATAGGAAGAATAACTCTTGCTAGCTCAGTTATTGCAGTTAACAATATACTATGCAAACTTATAAGCTTCCTAGATGTATTTGTTGCGCATTGAGAAATTTATTTGGGGTAATTTGGATACTCAAAAAAAGTTAGCCCTTGTTCCCTAGAAGGATATCACTCAACCTAAGACCAATGGAGGCTTAAGCTTGAGAGGTCTTAAATTACTCAATAAAGCTTTCATGATGAAATTGGGATGGCAAATTAAGAGTGGAGCCAATTCCCTTTGAGTCCAAGTCCTTTCTAGCAAATATAAATTCTCCTTGGAGGTAATCTCTTCCCCTATTTCTACTCTCCTTTATTTGGAATGGGATTATAGGTGCTTGGAAGTATTTGGAGGAACGTTCTATATTTGCTATTGGAAATGGAATATCAACAAAGTTTTGGCTAGATAGATGGGCTTTAGATGATATGCCGCTCATTCATTTCATTATCAAGGAAGTCCCCAATCATATGATAGAAGATCCTATTATTAATTACGTGGAGGATAATGGTACTTGGAATTGAGCCAAATTCAGTGAGTTCCTTCCAAACTCTACTTTGTCTTATATTGCAGGAGTTCTCCCACCATCCATGGCGAGAGGTAATGACAACATTTTTTGGAGGCATTCGAGTGGTAGCTGGTTCTCTATTAAATCGGCTTATGGGTGGTTAGCAAGAGGGAAATCGACTATCAAGACATGAATTGGGACCTAATCTAGAAATGTAAGGGACCCTAGAGGGTGTGTGCTTTCCTTTGCTTAACAATCCACAAGAAACTTCTAACCAATATGGAAAGGAAAAGAAGACACCTCAGCCCATTGTCTGATTATCCTATTTGCATGAACTTGTATGAGATCATTCCTCACATCCTATGTGAAACAGATATGGCACGATCTCAACGTCCCAAATCCCTCTCTTTTTTTCGATAACCAGATGGAGGTTGAAGATTGCTTGAGTAGGAATCTTTCCTCAAAAGTCATCCATCATTCTGGCATTGTATGGGCTATTATTTTCAACATTAGTTATTGGAAAATCTAGGACAGAACAAACCAGTGGGTTTTCAGGGAAGAGAACATAAGCATTCATCACCTGAACCTGAGTATGTTAGCTATGGCAAAAGACACAACTCATTCTCAATGTTTTGTTGAAGCCTTAGAACCCACTAGTCACCATAAGAGTTTAAATTGGATTTCTTGGACCCCTCCCCCTATCACTTTCTATAAACTCAATATAGATTATATTAAAATATCACCGATTAATTAAGAAAGACAACCACCAAAATGAGCTACCACAATAAGTTAAATACTTGGCTAGCTTCAAGCCCAAAGGTGGAAGCCCAAGCCCAAAGATGGATGACCCAAGCCCACATGGTGTGTAAATACCTAGGACATTCTAGAATACTCCCACCCACAAGATATTTTAATAAAATATCTCACCTACTCTAGAATGCTCCATGTAATCTCCACCGTACATTTTTGTAAGTAAATCATAGCCGTACATTGAGAAGGTGGAAATGCCTATAAATACCACCCCTCACCTCATTTGTATGAACCAAGCAAAAACCAAGCCCAAGAAGCAAGTAAGTAATTCCTTCCTTAAGCTTTATGAAAGTTTGCTTCTTATTAATATAATATTATTTGGTGTTTTGTGTTAGTATTATTTTGGTTGCCTTTCCCGTTATTATTTTTTGTGTTATAAATTATTAATCAATCTTGGAGTTTATCACTGCGTTGATATCCAACAAGTGGTATCAAAGCCTGGTTATGGTGCAGTTGTTGTAGCCGTGGTATTTTATGGTGTTCATTTATAAGAGTAGGGTATCATTACTCTGCTGGAATTAACAGTCGGAGACTGTTGTTGAAGCAACAAGATTCACAAGCAAGGATTGTGATCGTGATTGGTCAAGGACCGTCGTGCATTGGTTAGTGTCAGGAACACTAGTACCTTATGGCAGATTTTTCTAGAGTTGCTAATAGCATCGAGAAGCTAAATAGCAACAATTATGGGGACTGGAGTACCCGTATGAGATATTATCTCATAGGTCAAGACTTACGGGATATTATCGGAGGAGATAATACTACACCACCAGTTGGGGATGCGAAAACTCTGAAAGAGTGGGAGACAAAATGCGGGAAGGTGATGTATATGCTGATGGTTACAATAGAAGATGAGCAGATGCAACAGATCAAGTCGGCTAAAACACCAAATGAAGCGTGGAACATCCTTAAGTCTGCTTTTGCCAAGAAGAACGAAGCAAAACTGCAACGGCTCAAAAATGAGTTGTTCTCAATCTCGCAACAGAACCTCACTGTAAGTCTATACTTTTCTAAAGTAAAATCTTTATGTGAGGAGATTTCAAAATTAGATCCAGACAACGAGATCAACAAGAGAAGGATGACGAGGATCATCATCTACGATCTAAGACCTGAATTTAAGGGTCTTGTGATTGCTACTCGTGGTTGGGCTACACAACCAACCTTAGACGAGTTAGAGAATATCTTATCCAATGAAGAGACTTTGGACTAAAAAATGTCTAAAGTAGCTTTGAAGGATAATGATAAAGCTCTCTTTGCTAAAAAGAGGGGATTTCGAAAGGTTGCGAGAGTAGATGGTGGAAAAAGAAAGGAGTAATCAACAAGGATGGAGAAAGCAAAAGTGGAGACCATCACAGTAAGGGGAGCAAGGCCAGGACAAAGGAAAGACGACTGGCGAGAAAGTGACTGTTACTATAAGTGCAACAAAAGACGACATTTTCCCGAGAATGTCGAAGCAGACGAGTAGAAGGAAACATAGCATCAACCCAGAACGAGCAACAAAGTGAAGAGGAATGGGATATTCACAGTTTCTTTGTTCAGGAGGAAGAATATTCACCACAGAAGCCAGTAGAGATGATGATGAAAGGATCCGAGCATGAGTCGTCATTAATAACTGTAAGTGATAGAATCAATTATGATGATGATTGGATAGTTGATTCTGAAAGTTCTAATCACATGACAGGAAACAAGAAGAAATTATCGGATGTATCCGATTATGATGGAGGTCGTGTTGTAGTCACAGCAAATAACACGAGATTGCCAATAGCTCACATTGGAAAGACAACCATTGTTTCTCCCTCCAGCAAGGAGAAACTGGAGTTACAGATGGTTTACCATATGCCAAGATGAAGAAAAACTTACTCTCTGTATCACAAATAGCAAGTGCAGGTAATTATATGGTGTTCGGTCCTGATAATGTTAAGGTTTATCGTAACCTTAAATTAATCAAAGATCCAGTCATGGAAGGACGACGAGTAGAATCAATCTCCGTCATGTCAGCACAAGAAGCCTATGTTGACAGAACAAGGAAGAGTGAGATAGCTGACTTGTGGCACGCTCGTCTGCGACATGTTAGTTATCACAAGCTTAAGGTGATGATGAAGAAGTCCATGCTTAAAGGTCTTCCTCAGTTGGAATGCCGAGAAGACACTATATGTGTTGGATGCCAGTATGGAAAAGCTCACCAACTTCCCTTTAAAGAGCCAAAACATAGAGCCGGGGTGCCATTGCAATTAATACATTCATATATTCTTGGACGGTTAAGCAACCTACAAACAGTAATATGAGGTACATGATTACTTTCATCGAAGACTAATGGAGATATGGTAGATTTCCTGGTAGAGAAGTCGGAAGTTTTTGAAAAATTCAAAGCTTTCAAGAACAAAGTTGAAAAAGAAGTCGGAAATAAAATTAGATGCCTTTGCACCGACAATGGTGGAGAGTACACGTCTGACGAATTCACTAAATATTGCCAAGAGCAAGGCATTCGAAGGCAATTCACATGTCCAAGAACCACGCAGTAAAATGGAGTTGCTGAGAGAAAGAATCGACACCTAGTGGAGATTTACAGTTTGGTCCATGCGAAGAATGTGTCGGCTAGATTTTGGGCAGAGTGCATGAAGACAGTTGTGTATGTCACCAACAGACTACCTCAAGCAAAACTGGAGTTTACATCCCCATTCCAGAAACTGTGGAACATTAAACCAATTGTAAGTCATTTTCACATTTTTGGATGTGTGTGTTATGTCTTCGTTCCGGATGAACTTCGAAGCAAGTTTGACAAAAAGGCACTTCGTTGCATATTCGTTGTATATTCATTGGTTATGATAAGCAAAGAAAAGGCTGGAGATGTTGTGATCTTATAACTAACAAGTGCTATATTTCACGAAATGTGGTCTTTGATGAGACATCATCTTGGTGGTCATCTCAAGCAACCCTGGTACCAGACTCAAAAGAAATTCAAGAAAAAGTGGAAAAGAAGATAGGAGAGGGAGAGTTCATCCCAGAGAAAGGTCAAGCAGAGCCATCCAGAGTTCAAGAGAAATCGAAGAGCCCATGGAAGATAGGTGCATACGAACAACAGCAGCCAAGTCAAGAAGAACAAGATCCAAATTATCCTCTACTTCGGCGATCGGCTCGAGAAAGAAGGCCTAATCCAAAATATGCAAATGCTGCTATAGCAGAGATAAAGGAGCCAACAACTTATGAAGAAGCATCAAAGAAGATGGAGTGGACTACAGCAATGGAAGAAGAAATTGCTGCTTTAGAGCAAAATCAAACATAGGAATTAGTGCCAAAACCAAGAGATGTGAAATCCATCTCTTACAAATGGGTCTACAAAATCAAAACTCGCTCGGATGGATCAATTGAGCGATACAAAGCAAGACTGGTTGCTCGTGGATTTTCTCAGCAGTATGGCTTGGACTATGATGAGACATTTAGTCCAGTTGCCAAGATCACTACTGTGCGTGTATTACTAGCTTTAGTAGCTAGTAAGTCATGGCCTTTGTGGCTGATGGATGTGAAGAACGCATTCTTACATGGTGAAGTTGATCGTGAAATCTACATCAAGCAACCACTAGGGTTCAGAAGTCGTGAGAATCTTAACTATGTGTACAAGCTAAGGAAAGCTCTCTATGGTCTAAAACAAGCACCGAGGGCTTGGTATGGCAAGATTGCAGAATTCCTTGTCAATAATGGATATGTTATGGCACTAGCAGACTCCAGTTTGTTTGTGAAAGATCAGGAAGGAAGACTAGTTATAGTGCTAGTATACGTTGATGATTTAATAGTCACTGGCGACAACATCGAAGAGATTCAACTCATTCGAGAGAATTTGGCTACTCGTTTCAAGATGAAAGAGCTAGGAAAGCTCAGGCATTTCCTTGGATTGGAGATAGAAGAAGCCAAGGAAGGTTTGTACCTCGGACAACGGAAGTATGCAAGAGATATGCTGAAGAGGTTTGGAATGATGGAATGCAAGCCAATATCTACTCCAATGGATACTAATGTCAAGTTGTGTGCTCATGAAGGGAATGATCTCGAAGATGCTACTATGTATAGACAATTAGTGGGAAGCCTAATCTATCTCACTATGACACAGCCGGACATTTCCTTTGCAATTGGAGTAGTCAGTCGATTTATGCAGAAGCCTAAGAAACCTCACTTGGAAGCCGTTCGAAGAATATTGAGATATGTCAAAAGTACAATCGATTATGGGATCTTATACAAGAGAGGTGAAATTATCAAGTTGGAAGGATATTGCGATGCTGATTATACAGGAGATCACGACACTCGGCACTCGATAGCAGGCTATGCATTTAGTCTTGGTTCAGGAGTAATCTTTTGGTGTAGCAAGAGACAACCTACAGTGTCACTTTCGACAATAGAAGCTGAGTATCAGGTAGTAACAACAGCAGCTCAGAAAAGTGTTTGGTTCTCATAGCTTATGAACGATGTGCATCAACCCATTGACTATTCGATTCTATTGAATTGTGATAGTCATTCGGCTATACAAATGGCTGAGAATCCGGTATTTCATACGAGAACAAAACATGTGGAGGTTCAATATCACTGTATCAGAGAGAAGGTTCTACAAGGAGAGATTAAAATGAAATATATCAAGACGGAGGATCAGCCAGCCGATATCTTTACAAAAAGTTTAAACGCAAATAAATATGAAGATTTTCGCCAACAATTGAGAATGATGAAGATAGAGAAATTAATCATTGAGGGAGAGTATTAAAATATCACCGATTAATTAAGAAAAGACAACCACCAAAATGGGCTACCACAATAAGTTAAATACTTGGCAAGCTTCATGCCCAAAGGTGGAAACCCAAGCCCAAAGATGGATGACCCAAACCCACATGGTGTGTAAATACCTAGGACATTCTAGAATACTCCCACCCACAAGATATTTTAATAAAATATCTCACCTACTCTAGAATGCTCCATGTAATCTCCAACATACATTTTTGTAAGTAAATCATAGTCGTACATTGAGGAGGTGGAAATGTCTATAAATATCACCCTCACCTCATTTGTATGAACCAAGCAAAAACCAAGCCCAAGAAGCAAGTAAGTAATGCCTTCCTTAAGCTTTTTGAAAGTTTGCTTCTTATTAATACAATATTATTTGGTGTTTTGTGTTAGTATTATTTTGGTTGCCTTTCCCGTTATTATTTTCGATGTTATAATTTATTAATCAATCTTGGAGTCTATCACTGCGCTGATATCCAACAGTTTATTTCGTTCTCGAAAATATGGGGTGTGGTGGTGGTGGCCTTATAAGAGATAATCATAGGAAGTGGATTCGGGGTTTTGTTTCCAAGTTTGGCACATGTTTGGTCCCAAGCGTGGAATTATGGGTTGTCTTAGAGGGTTTAAATTTGGCTAAGTTTCTTGCTATTCAAAAGCTACCTGACAAGTGTGATAACCTTTTTGGTAAATGTTGGCTCAAGGGTCAAATTCTAATCTTGGAATTTTGATGATTAAAACAAAACAAATAAATTTGAATTATATTACTTATACTAATAATATTTTATGCAGAATACATATGGAAAGCAATAAATGAACAAGGCAAGTTCTACAAATCCAAAGATTATGAAGACATTTGAAGACCCTAGTGGTTAGATTTTTAGGATTCATTGTAGGATAGAGAGAACATTCAATTATAAGCACAAAAACCAATTTTCTCTAGTCAAAGTTATTTTTCGAAAATAGTTCTTCAAAATAAATTTTTTCGTTCCTTGATTTTTTCGTTAAAAATTGTTTTTCGAAATTCTCTTAAAATTCGAAATGTTCAAATTACCTAAATTAAAGAGACTATGTCTCTAACAATTTTGGTAATAAGAATAAATCGAATAAAGATCTTATGCACTTCAATTGCGGAAACAAAACATTTTTGAAGATCTAAGAATCTTGATTTATCCTCTTACCTAAAATAAAAAAAGATCTTATTTTAATCCGTTTTAGTAAGAAAAATCTTTTCGGAAAATATTTATTGAAGTACTTACTTTTGAAAATCTTTATTTCAAAGGAAAGAAAGATTGTCTCTTATTTACTTACAAAAAAGATAGAATATTGACTCAAAAGTTTTGGTAGCAAAGATTTCTGTATCTTCTAAATAAGGAAAGACAATATTCAGATTTGAAAAAGAGATTTTTACTTTCTAAAAACGAGAGTCACAGATCTCTCTATAAAAAGGCGTTTTCATTCTTGAAAAACGTGGAAGAAAGAGTTTTCGTTTTAAGAGTATTCAACTATTGATCATATCTTTTATCTCTCAAAACTTACTCTTTACCCCCTTATTTCTTTTCATCTTTATACTTTACGTTTTTATCTTTAAAAGAGAAAAGAATTTTATAACAACTTCTTTTGAAAAACAGTTCTGTTTTCTAAATGATTTTCTAATCTGAAAAACTGTTTTTCGTGTGCTTATATTTGCATTTCTATCTGTCTATTTAGATTCTGTAATCTTTAGTAGATAGGTTTCTATTTGATAAACATTTGTGTAATAGCTTAGGTGAGAAGCTATTGTGAAAGAGGTTATCAAGCGACCTTCTCCGTGAGAGAGATTCTAATGTCTTGAATTGAGTTTCTGTACTCTGCCAAAAACAGAAAGGGTTGAGGTTAACTAGAACCTTCGGAAAATCTAGTGGTATAAAGGGTAGATCTAGGTGTTGATCTATTGCCTTGTACTGTTGGTTTGTCTCTTACCCTTGAAAAGAGATAACATAGTTGAGGATCTCAAGATGAGTCTTGGGGAGTGGATGTAGGCGAGTTAGTGCCGAACCACTATAAATCACTGTGTTGATCTTTTTTCTGAAGTTTTTACTTCGATACTATTTTACTCACACTTCTGTTTACATTCTAGAAATGCTAAAGTTGTTAATGGTTCTGATATTCTAAAACTAGAATAAGTCTTATCTTCTCTGAATATTAGAACTTTGGAATTATGATAAGTGAATATACCAAGTTCTAAACTGTTCTTCTATTTAGAGTATATTTCACTACTTGGGTTTCTAATCAGTTTTGTAAACTTGATTAAAGCTTTGTAAAGCAGTTCTGATTTCAATAACTGTCTCTCACACAGTCTTATATGATTTTCTAAACTTTATGAGGAAGTTCTAATTACAATAGCTTTCCGTCATAAAGTAGTTCTGATAATTGAATAAGACATTGTGAAGCAGTTCTAATTGATAGTTGCACTTCGCAAAGTCTTTCTATTTTCTCTGAATACAACATTGTGAGGTAGTTCTAATCAATAACTTATTTTCACAAGTTCATTATTTTTTCCGCTGCACTTAGAATTCTGTATTTTGTTTTTAAAGCTAAAATGTATATTTTTAGAAAACTCAATTCACCCCTCTCTTGCGTTATGCCATTCATATACGGGATCCATAGTAAATCTTGTCACTAAGAAAATTCATTCGTCTAGAGCAACTCAGCAGTTTGTGCTTGCTATCCAACACATTCTCCAGTAGAATGAAAACTTTGAGGTATTCCATATGTATAGAGAGGCAAATTTTTCTGCGGATTTCCTTTCCAAGGTAGTTGGTGATTTTCCTCAAGGAGTTTTACCTTGGCTACTGCATGATAATCTTAGTGTAATTCACCCAAGACTCTCTTTGTAATATTAGAGCCACTGCTTTCCCTTTTTACCAAAAATAAATAAATAAATAAACGAGAGGCAAGGATAAGACCAAGATCATCTTTCAAACAATTTTTCCTTGGGTCTATATTTTTGCCGATTCATAAATTGGATAGAGTATTTTTTTTAACTCTAATGTTCTCCACATTCCTATATATATATATATATATATATATATATATATATATATATATATATATATATATATATATATATATATATATATATATATATACTTGTACAATAAAAATAATTCAATTACTCCTTCCCCACAAATATAAATCATTTTAGAGTAGATTTTTTTACAAAAATATAAATCATTTTGTGAATATTAAGGAGTAACCAATAAATTTTTTTCAACTTTATCCTTTTATATATATATATATATATATATATATATATATATTAAGGCTTTTACTACTGTACAAATAGTAATTATTGTGTATTGATACAAAATTCTCATTAATTAACACATGTATATAAAAGCATACCACAATAGGTTACTCAACTTGTTACTCCATTTTTTCTCTATTAGTGTTCAAGAACGTGTGATGCACGTTGTTACTCTATTTAACATACTCGTTAGAATGATTATTTATAATTTTTTATATTTTTTTTTTATTAATTTTTACAAAAACAATATAAAAATTCAATATTTTTAGTTATAATTATTACACTTACAAAAAAGAAGTGTGATCCACTACCATATATGTATAGTAATTGATGAAAATTTTTAATAATTTTTTACAATAGATTTTTTGAGAAAATGGAATAGTTACAAAATTCAAAATAAATAATCATTTAATTCAAAATCTCACCATATATAAAAATAAATACATATATAAATTATTGGTAATCAAATTCAAAATTTTCTTTTTGTGATAGTATACCAAAGTGAGAAGTTTTTTATATAACAATAGCAAAGAAATTCTTGATAGTAGAGAGTTTTCGATGAATTATTGATAATAAAAGTAAAACAATTATTGATAGTAGCCAAAGAAAATATAGTTATTTGGTAGATTAAATTTTCAATTGAGTTATAATTTAAATATTTATCATTTATTATCATAACAATAGATGTGATATTAAAATCAAAGTATAATAAATTTTTAAACTAAAAATATGCAACAAATTAAAAAAAGAAGAAGCGTTAAACGTTAAAAGATATTACAATCATGATTTAAATACATTTTTTTTAAAAATTAATAAATTTATACTAATTGAAAATTGATCAAGAAATTTACTTAACAGATTAAGGATAAAATAACTAATATCTTCAAGAGAATGATAAGGCAAAAAGTAGCTAACAATATTAACAAAGCAAACTAAACAAAATATGAGGAAAATAAAAGAATTACAGGTTATGACTTATAGATTTAATTATTTTTAGATTTTTAATATAAAATATTTAAATCCTTTTGCAATAAAATTATAAATATAATTGATTTAATATTTGATTCAATCAAAACTTTCACAAAAGAATTTTTATTTCAAATTAAAATTGGATAGAATTTTTCGGTTACAATTTCTAATATATATTTGATTTAATATTAATAATATATATATATATATATATATATATATATATATATATATATATATAGTTCATTTAATTAATTTTTTATTATTAAAAATCTTATATACTTGATTAGTTTATTATATTTTGTATTACTTTAAATATTATTTAATATTAACTAACATTTTGCATGTATTAATTATTAAGAGAATACAAATTTCAATTAACTAACTATATTCACAAAATTCAACGGTGTTTATTCTCTATTTTTTTCAAACTAATGAATTTATTTATTCAAAAGTAAATTATCTTTATTTTTTGAACCAATAAAATTAAAATTCTCAAAGTTTTATGTTCTTACCATATATATCTTATATAATATAATTTATTATTTTATCCAATAAAATTTATATTTAAATCAAAATTTTATATTTGTAATAATTAAACTAGCTTTATTTTTTGACCAATAAAATTAAAATTCTTAAAATTTTATACTCTTACCATATATATCTTATATAATATATAATATAATTTATTATTTTATTCAATAGAATTTATATTGAAATAGAAAATTGAAATCTTTAATAATTGAATTAGCTTTATTTTTCAACCAATAAAATTAAAATCTTTAATAATTTCCTATTTAGAATTAGATTAAACTTCTATAGTTGTTAGAACATACTTAATAGATATAAATAAAAACTATGCTATTAATCTGTAAATAGAGAAAGTTAATATTATACTTACCGCAAGAAGAAAACATGATTGCAAACTCAGTAATTTCAAATTAATAAAATTTGATGTAATAATTCTTAATAGTCAAAAGTAATAAATTCGTGATAGTCAAAAGTAACAAATTTTTTATAGTTAAAACTCAAAAGCAATTAAAACCAAACGTATATATAGTGGTATGATAGGACAAAATCCTAATTAGATAATATTAAAGGACAAATTTCTAATTAGAATGAGATTAAATTTATAATATTAATAAAAAAGAGCTACCAATAAAGGATTAATAAATTTAATATCTTATATTATAATATATTTAAATTATAAGATATTAAATTATAGTATTTTTATATGTATAGGAATTTCAAAAGTTTTCTAATTAGAATAAGACTAAATTATTATTCAATCAACTAATAAAATTAAAAGTCTATATGATATTTTAGAAATCCAAAATTCCCCCTCATTCACACTTATATATATATATATATATATATATATATATATATATATATATATAATTTGAAATCCCTATACATGAAAAAAAAATGATTTATTATATTATAATTTAAATATTGAAATTCACATGGCTATCTTACTTCCATAAAAATACTTGAAATTAGAAAAATAAAAAATAAAAGGTATTATCTTAACAAATATTAATGTTATAATCCAAATAAAATTTAAATTTTTATTAATAAAATATAAAATAAAAGGAGCAAGAAAAGAGAAAAGGAGGTGGAAACATATCAAAGGATGTGTCGGAGAAGAGATATGCTGTGAAAATAGGTTTTTGAATTTTGGTTACAGTTTTAGCAATGGCTGAAAATTCCGTTGCGAACCTATTTGTAGAACCAGCTCTCAACCATGGAAGAAAAAATCAATTTATGTTATAACTTTAGAAACGGAAAAAAAATTCCAGTACTAACACGAACCCTGTCAACTCTTAGCAACAGAAAAATAATCAAACAAGATTTTTTAATTAATAAAAATAATATGATTAAGGAAACTAATTGAATCAATCTAATGAAAATTATTATATAATTTTAATTGATAAATAAATAAAATTTTCCTAATTAGAGGGTTCACCTCTTTAAGATATTTTATGATAATATTATTCAGAAAGAAAAACTTGTAAGCATGTAATTATTCATAATTACTAAAAAATTACAGTTAATCTATAAATATATACATCTAAATTATGAGAACTATAAATAAAAATTATTCTATTAATTTGTAAATAGAGAGAGAGTTAAGGTTATACTTACTATAAGAAGAAGACATAATTGCAAAATCAATAATTTTAAATTAGCAAAAGCTCAATATAATAATTCTTGATAGTCAAAAGCAACAAATTTCTTGATAGTCAAAAGCCATTAAAACTAAACATATATATGTAGTAGTATGATAGGACAAATTCCTAATTAGAATGGGAATAAATTTATAATATTAATATAATAAAAATAATATTTTGATATCATAATTAGAATAGGATTAGTAATGATATTTTTATCAATTCATAAACTTAGCAAGAGGTTTTAGGAATCCAATGTTCCCCTCATTCGTACTTTTATATATATTATGGATATATATTTTCTAACTTTATCTTTTCTTTCTCCATATCTATCGTCTAACATATCATATAAAATATTATCCAATGATAAAAATTATCTAGAAAAAAATTAGAATTCAAATTCATGTATATACAAATTTTCCTTCTAGTGTTATTAATTTTTTTAAAAATATAAGTACTATTTATTATTTAAATCATGTATATAAAATATCATATAAGAGCAGTTTACAAATATAAAGAGCAGGTAAATTATTACAGGCATAAATTTCTTTTAATTAAGAAACTTGTAAAACTATATTAATTACAAATTCTATATTCCAATTCACAAATCGAAGGTTATAATATCATGATATATGGAATTTTGCATTATATAAAGTCTAAACTAAAAGAATTTTATTCAACAGTTAAATAGGCACATAAAAATTTATTTTTAAAAACTGTAGAACATAATAAGATTGATTAAGTTGAAATTTAAAGATTAATGAATTTTAAAATAATTATTATATATATATATATATATATATATATATATATATATAATTTGATATTTTAAAAAATCAAATAAATATTTTTATGACTAAATATATAATATGGATTATTTTCAAAAATGCAAATGAATTTAAGATAAAAATAGATTAGTTAAACTACAAAGCAGAAGTAATAAGTTAAAATTTATATAGTTTAATTTATATAATTTGATATTATATAAGGGTAGAGATTTATAAGTCAAGCATTGAAGTAATATAATTTAATTTTTAATGAAAAATATCATACTAAAAAAATAATGAGATTTCATTATATATATATATATATAATTTAAATTACATGATACATGATAAATGTTTTAACAATAAGAAAATAAAAATTATAATTATTTATTAAAATTTTAAATTATTTATTTTGAATAAGTGAATTTAAAGTATTAAATAATTATTTATCTTTGAATTTTTTATGTTTTATAGAATTATAGTTATGTTGAAAATTGCATTTTTTAATTTACATGATTAAATAGTTTTTTGTATTTTGATAATAAGAAACTAAATGCTCTACTTTTTGATAATTCATTGCATAGGTAATAAGTCATTTCCTCAATTTCAAATCTAATGGTGAAAAAATGTTATGTATCAATACAGAAAATTTTAAATGTGTACTGTAGTTTTATTCATATATTAAAGGTATTAATTATGTTTATAAATTTTTAAAACCATCTTTGCCCATTGTTTAAAATAGCCGAATTCCATAAGATTTTGTGAATTCATCCATAAATTTAAAATTTTGTGTTTGGTATGAAAACAAATGAAGAATTTTATTCTATGGATTTGAATACAAAATTAGACCAAATTCTATAAAAAAAGGTAGAATTTTCAAATGAACTCTACCAACTTGGTTTAATTTTCAAAAAGGTAGAATTTAATTTTGTGTTTGGTAACCCAAAGCTTTATACTAAAACTATCTATCTTCCTGAACTTCTAAAATCATTATGCCATGGACTTTTTAGAAAATCAAAGCAAATGAATTTTTAATTTTGAATTCATTGCAAGCATGAAAATTTCATTTATAAATAAGTTTCACATTTTGAACTCATTTATACTAAAACGAATAGTTAACTAAATTAAAGATATGAAATAAAGAGTAATTTAATCAAATTAATAAATATTTTATTATAATTTAAGAGAATAAATTACTTTTTTCATCTTTATATAAAAATTTTAAATGATTTATATTTATATATTGAGGGACTAATTTTTTAAAAATAGAAATTAAAGAATCATCTTAAGTTATAATTAATAATTCAATTATAAATTTGTTTTTGTACCGTATGAGGAAAGAGGATGAAATATCTATTTAAAAAAAATACTCATACATTGTAGATTAATTTAAAGAGTTTTCAATAATATTCCTACCTAAAAATAATAATAAACCTATAACATAGATTCCAAGATGCACGTTCACCCGTACAAGGAGAGTGTGGCAGTCAATAATGGAAATGGATGAGATAAAGAAAAAAAAACAGAGAGAGTTGAAATTAACATAAATAAATTATATAATATGTAGAAGAAAACAAACAAACAAAAAAATGAAGAAATATTGTAATTTTGTTTGTTTGTTGCATGTGGCTCTTCTTGCCATAAAAGAGTGCGCCCGACATGCCGACGCCAGCCGACCTATCGCACATTTTGCTGCTCCAAAACATGAAAGATTCAAGCCTCAGAGTACCTAAGGTACGTACATGAGACAGAACATTTTTCAATGTAATTGGAAGATTAATGACTCGGAAAGCACATAATAATTCTAAATATAAGAATTCATGGGGTTTAACTAACTCAATATATCATATAGCTTGGTGTAGTGGTTGAAGAGTAATAGATTTTACCATGATGATCACAAAATTGAGTCGTTGAGTTGACATCTTGAAGAGGATTCTTAAATATAATCGCTTCTCGGTCCAAAAAGAATTAGTTTTTAATCTAACCATTGAATAGAGGTGAGAGAACACCTTTGACAGTACCCAAAAGAAAAAAAAAAAAAAAAAAGAAGAACAGGCTAGTTATTGCTTTGGTTCGGATCGGAATCAGTTAGAAAGTTCGGTTTAAACCAATACCCAAATCAGAGAGACATGGCTCGGTTTTAGTTCATTTATGAATTATGATATTGTTAAAATGTTATATACAATAAGAGATGACGAGAATCATTAAAAATTCATTTTTATGCAATATAAATAATTTTAAATTATACTTTATTTCTATTATTAATTAAAGAGTATCAACTAATAAAGATTTTATTTTCAAATAATAAAATTTAAGTTCTTCTACAAATAATATAATATATTGAAATATTAAAGAAAATATATATGGAAAAATCGATTTTTGGTTCAGTTCGATTTTGGTATGGTTTCGGTGCGGTTTCAGTACCATCCTTTATAAGAAAATTAATAAATATAATTATGACCGTGATGTATCAAATGTAGTTACTAATTAGGCTATAATATACTTAGTAGATCAACTTTCTGCTATATATATGATCATGACTTGAGGAATTTGGGTTGCATCTGCCTGCAAGTAGACACCAAGTTGGAGACCTCTATTGACAAACCTCGCCCAAACATTTGCTATTTGCTTTTTTGCTTCGTTGCACTATTCTGGTATATGATAAAAAAAAAAAAAATACCAACTTTGGGCTTAATTTATTTTTAATAAAAATTTATTTTTCATGAATTTTATTTATTAATACGGACTTATAGACACAATCTAGGCAAGTCAATTCCATATTATCTAATGTCATAACTGCACAACATTGGGTTGAATATTTTATTTGTATGATTATACACACTAAGTTTATTTAATTTTTGGATTAAAGTACAAATGAATATTTTTCCTTTTGTATAAATATTAAATCCTTAATTTGTTGTGGAATGTGAATAGTCTAGCTTTGGTAAACAAAAAGAGAAGTATTGAATTACCAAAAATCAAATTATCAAATTAAATATATAACTTATATATGAACACATTATTCACGATGGATGTAATTGAAATGGACAATGTCATGTTTTGTCATGATTAAATTTTAAAATCATTTTTAATTTGGTTATAAAAAGTTAATTTCTCTCAAATGAGTAAATAAATTTTAATTTTTTTAAAAAAAAATTCTCAGTAATTTGGTGTGATATGTTTGAGAGGGGTTTAAAACTATTAAATAAGCATGATTGAAAGCTAGTTCAGCATACCTTCATTTGATGAAGCATCAAGGATTGTATAATTGCATATTTGTTTCACTATTCTAGTACCACGATTCAAAACGAAGGACTGTGACTCCAGGATACCAGATCAGAACAACCACATAAGTGGCGGAAACAGATAAAATAATTAGAGGGGACGAACAATTTTTTTTTTATCACTTAAAGAGGATAATATCGAAAAAAAATCATTAATACTCTCTCTATTTCACTTTAATAGTATCAAATATAAGTTTTACATTTTTTCACTTTTAAGTGCTCATTTAAAATTTTGAGAGTGTATTAATTATCTTTTTTCCATTTTATACCCATATTTATTAGGTGTTTTGTAGCAAAATTAATAAGGAGTCCTTAATTGTAAGAAGCGTAATTTAGACATTCTACTATATATTTTTAGAAAATTAATATATTTTAATTATTTTTTTTAATACTTATAAAAAATTAAATATTGTTATTAAAGTGGAATGAAGGGAATAATAAATATCCGAAAGTTCCATTTATCTAACTAAAAACAGTCATATTTTGATTTTGGGTCAGTTACATATTTAAAAATGGTCAAATTGGGTGATTGACCAAGTAAACCAGCCAACTCAATTGGATTTGACCAATTCAACTGCTTTCATTTGGGTTTGATTTAATTAATTAATAAAATGCAATTTATCGTAAAAATGCTTTTGGTAGTATAGAGAGTCGCGCCAAAGTTAAAGAAATTATTTTAATATTTTCCATATGTTACATTTCTCACAATTATTATAACTCTCCTTATTCAACATTTACATTGCCAATAAAAATTATGTTTATAAATTATTAATAAAGTAAGATTACAAGTTTATAATAAAACAACACAAACAATTGCTGATTGCAAATTTCTTTTTGATACATAGAAGTTGAAAGGAATCGAAATAATATGGTGAGTTACATTGACTTGAACTCGAAACTTATTCTTTACATCTTTCATAAAAAGCAGAAAGATTAATTAGACTACACATGATTGGTGATTGCACGTTTAATTATAACTAGTTTTAATCATGTGCATTGTACATTGTTGGTGCTCGTTGTCTATACTTGTTAATTTTTTATAATAAAATAATTTCTTTATAATATAACGATAGTCTAAATATATAAAATAATTTCTTTATAATATAAAATTTAACAACTAAATAACAAAAATCAAAAAAGGTAAAATATATCATAAATAATATAAATATTTAACATATGCCTTCGTATCTTAATTTTAGTCCCATACATAAAAACAATTAAATACAATGATTAAGAAAATAAATTATAAAAAAATTGATAACAAGATATAATATTTAACTTGAGATTAACTAATATTTTCTTTCATAAATATTTACTCTTTTCTTGGTTTTAAATAGCTTCATGAAGACAATCAAATATAAGTATTTTCATATTGAAAATTGTATATTGTACATAAAATTAAAATTGAGAGTTTAAATTAATTGAAAAATACAAGCAATGAATTTAATTACTAATATGAATTAATATATAGAACATAAATTTAGTAGAATTATATCATAATCAAATCAAATGAACTATAATTTTAATAAAAGAATATACAAACTATTATATAGCGTGTTGGAACGAATTTACATTTACTACTCATCTAAACGCCCTCTCTCAAAATTCTCAAATCTATTTTACACAATCTTTTAAATTAAAATAGGACTAAATTATCCTTAATAATATTTTTAATCAATCAACAAAATAAGAGTACATAAGGGCATTTTAGGAACTAACATTCCCATTTTTACTTTTTTATATATAGTATAGACTATATAATTTGTATTTGAGTGGGCAAAATCATTGAATTAGTTACTAATATTAATATACGTTAAATTAAAATATGAAAACTTATTTTAATTGATATCATAATAAAACTGTAATTTACTAAGTGTAAACAAACCACAAGAAGAAAAACCTAAGTAAACAGAAGTCATAATCCCAATCCAATTTAAGGTTTTCTTAAAAGGAAAAATAAAAAAAGAACATAATAAACACACCTAAGTTTTTCCTTAGTTTTTGATGTAAGAAAAGCAAGTGTAGAATGAGATTATATTACTAATTAGGATGAGATTAAATTTATAATATTAATATAATAATAAAAATAATAAATTAATATCATAATAAAATTAAAAATTTACTAATTAGAATAGAATTAAATTATTTTTATTGCTGATAAAATATAAAAAAATTAAAAATTTTTTAATTATAATAAAATTAAATTATCCTTAATAATATTTTTAATCGATTAGAACGCAAATAGACATTTTAGAAATTCAGCATTCACACTTGTACTTTATATATATTATAAATAAGTACGTACTGTTCATCATCTGGAAGTTTGAAAAGAACACAAAAATTGCTGCTTTTAATTTTCATGACGTTTGTTAATGGTGTCTACGTTGACACTTACATAAGCCAATATGCATATTTTCCACGTTTTAAATAAGATTGAAATTACTTAGCATATCACTTGAGATTTCCTACACATGTGGGTCCATCGACTAGAAATATATGTAGTCATTTACATACCAAGTTGAAAATGACAATATGTTATGTACACATGGTCCTTTGAACTGCAACGACTAGTTCTCCTGTCACTTCATTCCAGCTCACATTAATTTATTTTTATATTATAAAATTATATTTTTTTAATAGTGATTAATTACTAAGTCCTCCACATAATTCAAAAATACCTTTCTATGATAAAAGAGGTTAGGAGTTCACACACCAAAAGTAATATTTCTTTTAAATATTATATATGTATCAAAAAAGAATATTTATTTATATTTCGTTAAATAGAGTAGAGCCAAATTACGGGATAAGAGGCCATTTTTTTTTTCCCCTTCACATAGATTGCGTCAGAATAATAAAAACATAGTAAAATAATTGATTACATTATTAATAAAATTAGTGTTAGAACTAGGATGATGCAAGAATGAAATAATCTTTTATAATATTATTTAAAAATATTAAAATTATATAATAAAATGATAATTTATATCTCCTTGAGATATGCTGAAAAGTTGCACTACTAAGATATGACTTCTTAAGTATTCTGCGAATCTTTCATAATGTATGCAATAGCAAAAGTTATGCATGATATGACCTACATAAAAAATGCATACACTATTAATAAATTTTTCAATAGTGATAATAATTTTGAGAATTTAACTAATTATATTGAAATAAGAAATTAAGTATTTTTTATTTTATGTTTATGGTTTATTATAAATGATTATTTATTTATTTATTTAAAATATTAATGTATAACTTATTTAGTGTATTATGTCATAAGCATATGAATATCCTATCTTTTTTAAAAAAATTATCGTATCTCGTACATTTCTGTATCTCATGTCCCGTGTCCGTGTAACCTAGCTCCTATTATATGAGACCACTCAATAAACCAAGCTAATCAATCAAGATTTTTTTTATTACCAATAAAAAATGAAGTGTTTTTTAATTTATTTTTGTGTTATTAAAATAGAAAATAATTTTTCTTTTAGGTTTATAATTTATTTATTAATGATTATTTATTTATTTGAAATATTAATATATTACTTATTTAATATAGTATGTTCTAAGCGTGTGGATATCTTAAGTTTTTAAAAATTTTCATATCTGTACGTTCTTGTATTTCATATCCGTGTCCGTGCAACATAACTCTTGATATATGGGACTAATTAATACACCAAGCTAATCAATTAAAAGTTTTTTTTTTATTACCAATAAAGAATGAAGTGTTTTTTTAAATTTGTTTTTGTGTCGTTGAAATAAGAAATTTAGTATGTTTTATTTTATGTTTATCATTTATTATAAATGATTATTTATTTTTTTAAAATATTAATATATAACTTATTTAGTATAGTGTGTCCTAAGCATGTGGATGTCTTAATTTTTTTTAAAAATTATCGTATCTCGTACATTCCTGTATTTTGTGTCCTGTGTCAGTGCAACATAGTTCCTAATATATGAAACTACTCAATACATCAAGCTAATCAATCAAGATTTTTTTTTATTACCCATAAAAAATAAAGTGTTTTTTAAATTTATTTTTTTGTCGTTGAAATAAGAAATTAAGTATTTTTTTATTTTATGTTTATGATTTATTATACATGTTATTTATTTATTTGAAATATTAATGTATTACCTATTTAGTGCAGTATGTCCTAAGCGTGTAGATATCCTATCTTTTTAAAAAAATTGTCATATCTCGTACATTCCTGTATCTCGTGTCCCGTGTCCATGTAACCTAACTCCTGGTATATGAGACTACTCAATAGACCAAGCTAATCAATCAAGATTTTTTTTTATACCAATAAAAAATGAAGTGTTTTTTTAATTTATTTTTGTATTATTGAAATAAGAAATTAATTTTTTTATTTTATGTTTATAGTTTATTATTAATGATTATTTATTTATTTAAAATATTAATATATTTCTTATTTAGTGTAATGTGTTTTAAGCGTGTAGATGTTCTATTTTTTTAAAAATTTTCATATCCGTACATTCCTATGTTTCATGTCCGTGTCTGTGTAACTTAACTCTTGATATATGAGATTAATTAATACACCAAGCTAATAAATCAAAATTTTTTTATTACCAATAAAAAATAATTTTTTTAATTTGTTTTTGTGTCTTTGAAATAAGAAATTTTAGTTTTTTTTTATTTTATGTTTATGATTTATTATAAATGATTGTTTATTTATTTGAAATATTAATGTATAACTTATTTAATGTATTATGTCCTAAGCATGTGGATGTCTTACTTTTTTTAAAAATTATCGTATCTCATATGTTCTTGTATCTCGTGTCCCGTGTCCGTGCAACATAGCTCCTGGTATATGAGACTACTCAATACACCAAGCTAATCAACCAAGGTTTTTTTTTTATTACCAATAAAAAATGAAAATTTTTTAATTTATTTTTGTCGTTGGAATAAGAAATTAAGTTTTTTTTTTTATGATTTATTATAAATGGTCATTAATTTATTTGAAATATTAATGTATTACTTATTTACTGTCGTGTGTCCTACTTTTTTAAAAATTGTCATATCTTGTACCTTCTAATTTATATTTTTAAAATTTTTATATATTATTTATTTAATAGTAATATATTGTTTATTCACACTTTTTTTAAAGTGTGTGGATTACTTATTAAATGTTTTATAAGAATAAATAAATTTATATTAATATATTAAATGCACGAGATGGTCTTTTTTATAGATGTTATCTTGATAAAGGGATTATTTGAAAATATAAAACAACTCATCTTCTTATAATTGTTACAATTATGCTAAATTATGTTAGAATTCTAACATTTATCATTCTATAATTCCAAATACTGTCAAGTGGCAAATTATATTTGAATTCTAACATCTTTCTGTAATCCAAAATAATATCATGTGGTAAATTGTGCTACTTATACTTGGCTTTCATATAAGGCAAACTATCATGTTTTTTTATATTATATAGATTACTCATTTTGTTCTTTTTATATATGAACAACTAATTTTTCACCTATATTAGAAAGTAGTTTAACCAACTTTTTTGACATTTTTTTTCTAATTTACTCCTAATATCTCATTTATTCCTCTTTTAATATCAATGCATGCCTTAAATTATGTTTCAATTTTCAATGAGATTTTAAATGGTTAGTTTAAAAGAAAGAAATACAAACAGTTGCAAAAATGAAGTTTATGATTTGACCTGTTAAGATAAGTTCACTTTTTGTCCTTTATTTGGGAAAATTGTGAAGAAATATGAAAATTTTTTCATTTAACCTTCCAAATGTCTTTGATTATTGAAAACATACTTTAAATATTGTGCAATTTTTTAATTCGATGAAGTCCATAAGAATTCCTTTTAATGTGGTTAACGCGAAAATTTTATGGTATTTTTCTATTCAAACTTTATTTAAATCGATACTCATATAACCCATACGAGCACATTTTTTTTTTCAACGAAAATTAATGGAAAAAATTCATTCTCCAAAATTTATTCATATTAAATTTTTAAGTATACTTTTGTGTGTCACTATCTTGAAAATCTCTCACACGAAAAGCTTCACAAAGGACTAAAATAAGGGTAAGATAGAGATTTCATATTGGCATGGTTTTCAAAGTTACCAAATTAGGCGAAATTTTCTATAATAAAAAGAACATCCAAAATGAAAACTTTTTCTATATAAAAAAATAGAGGGAGTATAAAATAAGTTAAAAAGTACTCTATCTGTTCTAAAAAATTAGTCCATCTTTCCTTTTAGTTTGTCCTAAAATATAGTTCACTTTTGTTTTTTGCATTATAGTTAATTATTAAATTGTCTACTACACCCTTATTAATTACTTTCAATAACTCTCATTACTTCTTACTTGTTATTTCATTATATCTCTCTGTCTCAAAATATAAGTCGTTTTGAGTATTTTAAGGAGTAATAAATGATATTTTTTTAATATTACCCTTATTTACATTAGATATAATAAATGCTTTGACAAGTAACTATTGGTTTTGAGATAAAGGATAATTTAATCAATTTTTCCTTAATTTTATTATAATCTAGAAGAATTTATTGCTTCCTTAATTCTTGTATAAAAATCTTAAACAACTTATATTTTGTGACTGATGGAGTAATAATTGCTTATGTATTATTTGGGATGGACATAATAGAAAAGTTATACGAATAAAATTTTTATTTTAACAATAACAATCTCTATTTCATAATTTGTGTGAAAATAAAAAGTGGACTATTTTTTTTGAGTCAGATGGAGTATTTATTGATCATTCATTGATATCAAAATAAATTAAGTATCAACATCAATGTGAATTTTCTAATGATGCAAAAAAAGCAAATTTTTAAATAGTGAAAATATTTTTTCGAACAAAGATCGACATATATTTTTATTTTTGTAAAGAATAATTTTCATGTAAAAATAAATGTTTTTAATCAATAAAATTTTATGCAAATTTAGGTATAATTTGGCACTAAATGCATGACAAGCCAGGAATTAAAATTAGGGGTTAAAAAAATTTTAAGAGTTAAGGGAGAAACTTTTCAAAACATGTCTTGTCAGTAAAATAAAAACATAGTAAAATAATTGATTATATAAATATTTTTCAAAGATCACAGTTATGAACAAAATAAGTTAAAAATATTTATTCATCATTCGTTGATATCAAAATAATTAAAGTATCATCATCAATATAAATTTTTTAATGATGCAAAAAAAGCAAAATTTTAAATAGTAAAAGCATATTTAATAAAACTTACAAACAAAGATCCACATATATTTTTATTTTTATAAAGAATAATTTTCACGTAAAAATAAATTTTTTTAATCAATATTTTTTTATACAAATTTAGATATAATTTGACAATAAATGCATATACATTTATATTGGAGTCGTCCTAATACTAAAAAAAATTAATTTTATATTAATTTTCTAATATGAGATGAAGTGAAATTAAAAAAAAAAAAAATCCAAATTAGACTCTCGTAGTTCGATGTTTTGTTATATATCATTAGCCTGCATATTTGTAATCCCTTTATTCACAAATAAGTGTCGCAGATAAGTGTCGCAGATAAGTGTCGCATGCGTACTATTTATGTAAATAAGTGTTATATTCGAGGATTCTAAAAATAATAATTTTTTCTATTTTTATCATCTGCAAAAATAAATATTAATTACTATAATTTTAAAAATCTCTCTTTTTCTTGTAAATAAAGATTATGTGTTGGTTTAGGTGGTTAGGGACCTCAATCTCCGTAAATATGAGAACACAAATTCGATTCTGAAAAACCTATTTTACTATAAAAATAAATAATCTTTACATTCTACTGTTCAATGGAGATTAAACCTCCTGATTAATATATATATATATATATATAAAATTAATTAATTTATTCAATAATATTATAAATTAAACAAATTAAATGAAATTTTCTGAGAGACATGGAAAATGCATCGGTGACATTTATTTTTGTGGAGGGAGGGAGTGTATATATGATATGGATTTATTGTCCTGACACGAAGAATTTGGGCTACAGCCACAACCACCTGCATGTAGACACTTTTTGCTTCATTGCACATTTCCACTGTCTTATCTAATGTTACGGCTGAATTAAGTGCCGCATATGTTCAAGACGTGCCTTCTCATGTAGCATGTTGGAAATTATATATTTAAAAAATATAAAAGGAAATTTATTCAATTTTTTTTAGTAGTCTATAGATGGGTATTTTTCTTCATGTAAGAAATCCTTAATTTGGGTGAACAACAGTATATATTTGCACAAAAAAAAAAAAAAAGAAGTAATGATTATCAAAAATCAAAGTACCAAATTGAATATATATATATATATATCATTGAGATTGTTTTTAATTAGATCAAAGAAATTGTTAAGAATCCCCATTATTCAATTACCAAATCTTTAAAGTATATGTAAGAGCAACAAACTAATTAGATAATTGATTAATACTACTAACCTTTTAATATTTTTTTTTATCAGCAAAAAGAAATATAAGTTTTATTAAATTAGTGTTAGAACCGCGTGATACATGGAGCAATATTAAAGAATAAAATAATATTTTATAACACCATTCAAAAATAGTAAAATTATATAATAAAATGATAAATTGTATCTCATTGAGATATGTTAAAAAGTTACAATACTAGCATATGCCTTTTTAAGTATCCTGCAAAGCCTTTCATAAGGTATGTAATAGCAAAAGTCATATATGGTATGACCTACATAACAAAATACATACACACTATTGATGTATTTTTCAATAGTGATAATAATTTTGAGAATTTAATTAATTATATCGAAATAAGAAATTATGCATTTTTTTTATATTTTATGTTTGTGATTTATTATAAATGATTATTTATTTACTTGAAATATTAATAGTGTAGTGTTTCCAAAGCATGTAAATGTTCTATGTTTTTTAAAAATTATTGTATTCCGTATATTCTTGTATCTTGTGTTCCATGTCCGTGCAACCTAGCTCCTGGTATATGAGACTACTCCATACATTAAGCTAATCAACCAAGGTTTTTTCTTATTATCAATAAAAAATAAAGTTTTTTTTTCAATTTATTTTTGTGTCATTTAAATAAGAAAACAAGTATATTTTATCTTCATGATTGATTATAAATGTTTGTATATTTATTTAAAATATTAATGTATTACTTATTTAGTGTAGTGTGGTCTAAGAGTGTGGATATCTTACTTTTTGTAAAATTATCGTATCTCGTACATTTTCGTATCTCGTGTCCCGTGTCTATACAACCTAACTCCTAGTATATGAGAATACGCCATATACCAAGCTAATCAACTAAGGTTTTTTTTATTACCAAAGTTTTTTTTTTAATTTGTTTTTGTGTCGTTGAATTAAGAAATTAAGTATTTTTTGTTTTATGTTTATCATTTAGGGTAAATTATTATTTAGTCCCTCAGGTTTTACATAATTAACCAACTAATCCCAAGTTTTGAGAAAATATCTAGCTAGTCCCTCAGGTTTAAGTCCGTCTAATTAAAAGGTCCTTCCGTCTGAAAAGTTGATTTTTTTCCGTTAAAATCAGTACAAAACAAAGGCAGACATTCTGTAATGACAAAGAATGCCCTTACTGAAGCTCCTATAACTATCAACAAGGTTTGATGAAATATGAGTATCACAAAAACGCAGAGAAAGGAAGAAAGGGAAAAAACAAACTCATCTCCATTTCATTTGCAGGTAACAAGCGACAGCGTATATGTCTTCTTCAAGCGCAGCCGATGGAGCATGGGAAGGAAGGTATGTGAATATGTATTGCAAGTGTGGGAAAAAAGCAGGCATTAGGATCTCAGAGACACAAAAAAACAAAAATCGACTGTATTATTACTGTATTGAAAATGCATGCGGGTCTTTTCTTGGTTGGTGTAAAGCTATAGATTCATCATATCGATCTCAAGGAAGCGAATTCGAAGTGAGGCAAAGAAGTGTAGCTACTGACTTGTTTGAATTTAAGGAAGAGATGTTGTACATGAAGAGGGAGATGATGAAAATGTACAGTGAGATTGTGACCATGGGAGGAAAAAGGGAGTGCTTGGAGTCAGAGATTGGCAGCTTGAAGAAGTTGATTTTCATATGCTTGATGGCTATCATGATGCTTTTCACCTTACTTGTAATGTTGCTGTTCAAGGGTAACAGAGGATTGTGAATAATAAATTTTTTTTTTTTTTATGTATTTAGGGTAGTTTGGTTAGTTTTTTGTAGTTTATGTTGTTTTTGTAGTTGGCTGTGTTAATGTGGTGGGTTAGTTGTTGAATGTTAGTAGCTCAGCTGGGCACAGTCAATTTGAAGATGACTTGAATGTAATATACGTTCTGCAATGAAATGTGTACTTTTTCTTAAGTATAGCAACTGCAAAGCAAAAATATTAATTCAAACTTGGCTCCCATGCAGAAGAGTGGTTACAAATAGTGCCATTGTCATTAGTCAAATGTTTGCAATTCACAAAAGACAAAAACAACATATTTACATAATGTGCATCACAAAAACCCTACTCAAATCAAACTTGGTCCACACTTGCGTGTTTGCTGTCAAGAAAAAGACAGACACAATGCAAAAAAAAAAAAAAAACAAAGTTACACATTTGTTCCTGTGCTTGCTAGAAAATCAAAAGATTCCTTGTTCTCCCTAACTTTGCAATCTGTTGTCAGCAGCAGCACAACTTCACACAAAATGCACATAGCAGGATATCCATACTGCAAGATGTGAAGCCCAAAATACCATCTGCAACACCTCAACAACCCAAAACCACATCCGCATCATATTAGTTGACAAAAAAAACCATCTTCAACATTTGAACCAAAAAACCAAATTTGCTATCATTCTTAACACATAGCAAAATACATATATTCACGATATAGGATGTCCTCTCCCTCTCAAACCCCATAAGCTCCTCTCCCTCTCAAACCAGAAGCACCTCTCCCTCTCAAACCAGAAGCACCTCTGCAACAACACCTCTCCCTCTTGTTGCAATAACACCTCTTCCCATAGCAGCAGCAGCACCTCTTTCCATAATAGCATCAGATCTAGATGAATTTTTTCCTCCTCTTTGCACAAGTTGTTTGTTCCTCTAATAAAACAAATGGTACGTAGTAAGTATTCACATAGTATAATACATCATAGTAATTATTGAGATTGCAAAAGTGAATCTGACCTGAGATATGGCTGGTGGGGCTTGCTCGCATGTTCTCTTATTATGGCCTAGTTGCTTGCATGTCACACAGCTAACTGTGCAAGATCTTTTAGCTGTGCTTGGAGGAGCTTCTTCCTCTTGAAGTTTTCTCCTTTCTCTTGGTCTGCCAGGCTTCCTTTTAACGGTTGGAGGCTTTAGGAATGGAAAGTCAGTTTGTGGTGGGATGTTGTAATTTGGAATTGGATGAATGACTCCTTTGTAGGCCTTTACATACTTCTCTACTGTGAAATACTCGTGACAAAAGTCTTCAACATTGAGTCTCATTTATCCAAGTGCAATGCAAGCATGTTTACATGGAAGACATGAAATGTCCCAATAATTGCAGGTGCATGTCCTTTTCCCAATGTCAACAGCAAAAGCCACAGGCCCCTCTCTCACCTCAAACTCATTATTGTTGCTTGGTAGTATCTTGCATTGTCTAGATTCTTTTATCAATATGTTCAATGTACTCTTGCATTTTGGAGTTACTCTCCCTTCCCAAGCAGAAGCTACTGCAAACCTTTTATGAAGCATGACCATGCATTTCTGCCTAATAGAGTCTATTAGCTCAACAATAGGTTTTTTCCTCAAGTTTCCAAGCCAGCTGTTGAAACTCTCTGTCATGTTATTTGTCACATCAACGCTTTTAACTGCTGGATGAAAGACATGTCTACTCCAATGTGAAATAGGAATATCCAGTAACCATTTTGCAGCCCTTCCCTCATTCTTAGCCTCAACATTCTTCATATGCTGCTTAAATGCATAACTATGGCTAGACTTAGCTGCCATCCAAAATTCCTTCCTCAACATCACCCCTGGAAAGCGGTTCTTGAAGTTCATTAACAAATGTTGACAACAATATCTGTGGATTGAACCTTCAAACTGTGTCCTCACAGCCTGAAGCAATCCCTATGTTCAAAAAGAATTCAACATCATTAGCTAAATAGTTGAAAGTGAAATATGAAATACTTTGGAGGAAGTTACCTTTTGTCTGTCTGAAATGAATGTCCATGGCCTTGACTCACATCCCGGTCCAATGCATTGTCTAAGACAGTCAAGGAAGAAGGTCCATGTTGCAGTGCATTCATTTTGAACAATTGCAAAAGCTAGTGGGAACACCCCCTTATTCCCATCTAGTGTAACAGCACTCAGTAAACATCCTCCAAAAGGGCCCTTCAGGAAGCATCCATCCAATCCAATGAGAGGCCTACATCCCTCCAAAAATCACACTTTCATTGCTTCAAAACATATGAAAATGGAGCTAAAGACAAGTGGCTCATCCAAATTGTTCCTTGGCATTGATTCAAATTTGATAAAAGTTCCAGGGTTTGACATTTGAACTTGTGCAATGTATTCTTGCAACTTATTGTAGCTCTCAACGTGTGAACCTGCAACTTGCTCTCTAGCAGCTGTCCTTGCCCTATGAAGCTGCCAATATTAAGTGTCAATGCCCCATTTTGCCTTTAACTCAGCTTGCATTAAAGCATAGCTCATTCCTGGATCAACAGCCAATTGAGATTCCAGTTTCTTCTTCACCCACTTTGTTGTTGCAGTGGGATTCTTGTTGTTTAATGGCCTCGTGCATGTATGCTCAGGTTGTAGGGTTTTTACTACAAAACTCACTAAGTCTGGAGCCACACTAGCATGGAACCTAAATGTGCAGCCCTCCCCCTTACATTTTTCTGTCACTCTTCTACTATCATTCTTGATCATCCTCAGTATGAACCCTCCCCTAACAGCATAATCCCTTAAAGCTTCCTTACAACTATCAACAATTAAGAATGCATGCCCAACTCTGAATTCAATATCAGCTTCAACTGGTGTTTCAAATATATTGTCATATATTTTCTTCCAAGGATATCGTGTTTTCTTTTTAGGTCTTCTCCTTCTTGGTGCATCAACCTCCATGTCACTACTTTCAGCTGACTGTTCCTTGTCAGTATCAACATCACTGGGACCATCATCAACATCATCATTGAAGTCAACTTCCTCTTCTGGATCTGTTTCCATTCCCACAGGTGTTTCAACTTCACTACTCTCATCTTCAGTATCAGAAAAGACATAGTCATCATCTGTGGACTGACTATCAACAACAGTTTCTGTTTCTCCCCCCTCCCACTCCAATGGTTGTTGTTGTTGTACTCTATCTCTAAAGCTGTAAGAGGCTCCAACTGCAATTGCTCTTTTCCCCTTCCTATGGTCCCTATTCACATTGGCCTCATGAACATTTGCCCTGCCTCTACATCGCCCTCTCCCCCTCCCTTTTCCCCTGCCTAACTGGTTTACATAGCCTGAATACTCAGTGTTGTCAGCCAGCACAATATCCCACATCTGTGATCCTATCAACATTTCTGCCCCCTTCCCCTTACCACTACCTGTACCCTCTGTATTTCCAATCCCAGCACCTACATTTTCTTGCTCAATAATGGTCACATCTCCAACATCCCCACTTATCTCAGTTTGTGACCCAATATTACTTTCTGCCTCCCCAACACCATTGCCTGGAACTTCCCTATTAGGCTGCAAATTTTCATTATGTAAACTCATATTATCTGCCACCTGACTGTGGAACACATTTGGCATAACAACACTCGGTTCACCTTGCCTCCTAACCAAATTCAGTTCAATATAATCAGTGTCCTTGAATCTTTCAAACATTAGAGTAACGTCTGCATCATTCTCTATTCTATAATTTTCAGAGCATGTAATATCCACATTCCCATCCTTTATCTTGTGAACTTTGCATACGTTTTGTAAGAGGACAATGTAACTCATTCTGTCAGGTTGTGCATCATACAAATACACTGTATCCCCTTCATATATGACCCCAATGGTGTAACTTTCAGGCAAAGCCATCAAATTCAAATTTTCCTACATTGTAATTTAACACAGGTGTTACAAAAAACCCTCAATACATTATGATTAAGCATTATCATTATCATTATCATTGCACACAAAACGTCTGCAAAAACCCTCAATACATTATCATTACACACAAAACAACTCATAACGATGCTTAAGCATTTCAATATACCAAAAATCATCATCATAAACATCCTCAATAATATTGATTTTCAATTTTTTTTTCAAGCAAAAAATGAAGTGGGTCTGAGTATGTGGTGTTTACCTAAAAACGAAGCTTGAAGACTGTGATTCCACGCAAACGAAGCACTACAAGCTACCACCACTCAATTCATTTCGTCAATAAACATCATTTTCTAGCATGGATTCTTCAACACTTCCACTGGAGATGAAGACGTTTTTGCGTGAGAGAGTTCGGTCTCTAGGACAGTCTGACCTACAGTTTCCCTCGCTTGGAAGGTCATACTTGTCCACGTCAGCTAGGAGGGGCGTTTTAGTCTTTTAGACTTCAATTAATGGAAAAAAAAATTAACTTTTCAGATGGAAGGACCTTTTAATTAGACGGACTTAAACCTGAGGGACAGGCTAGATATTTTCTCAAAAATTGGGATTAGTTGGTTAATTATGTAAAACTTGAGGGACTAAATAATAATTTACCCTTAGATATTTTCGTATCTCGTGTCCCGTGTCTATACAACCTAACTCCTAGTATATGAGAATACGCCATACACCAAGCTAATCAACTAAGGTTTTTTTTATTACCAAAGTTTTTTTTTTAATTTGTTTTTGTGTTGTTGAATTAAGAAATTATTTTTTGTTTTATGTTTATCATTTATTATAAATGATTGTTTATTTATTTGAAATATTATAAATTAGTGTTTTATGTTTATTTATTTTTTGTCCTAAGTGTGTGGATGTCCTACCTTTTTTAAACATTATGGTATCTCATACATTTCTGTATTTTGTGTCCTGTATCCGTGTAACCTAGCTCCTGATATATGAAACTACTTAATACACCAAGCTCATCAACCAATGTTTTTTTTATTACCAATAAAAATGAAATATTTTTTAAATTTGTTTCTGTGTCATTGAAATAAGAAATTTAGTGTTTTTTACTTTATGTTTATGATTTATTTTAAATCATTGTTTATTTATTTGAAATATTAATGTATTACTTATTTAGTGTATTGTGTCCTAAGCGTATGGATGTCCTACCTTTCTAAAAAATTGTCGTATCCGTATGTTCTTGTATCTCGTGTCTTGTGTTCGTGCAACCTAGCTCCTAGTATATGAGACTACTCCATACACAAAGTTAATCAATCAAGTTTTTTTTTTTTTTATTAGCAATAAAAATGAAGTGTTTTTGTTAAAATTTATTTGTGTCGTTGGAATAAGAAATTTAATGTTTTTTATTTTGTATTTATGATTTATTATAAATAATTATTTATTTATTTGAAATACTAATTCATTATTTATTTAGTGTTCTGTGTCCTAAGCGTGTCGATGTCCTACTTTTTTTAAAATTTGTCGTATATGATACGTTCCTATATTTCGTGTTCTGTGTCCGTAACACTTAACTCTTGGTATATGAAACTACTTAATACACTAAGCTAATTAACTAAGGTTTTTTTTTGTTACCAATAAAAAATGAAGTTATTTTTAAATTTGTTTTTGTGTCATTGAAATAAGAAATTAATTTTTTTATTTTATGTTTATAATTTATTATAAATGATTGCTTATTTATTTAAAATATTAATGTATTATGTATTTAGTTTAGTGTATGTTAAACGTGTGGATGTCCTACTTTTTAAAAATTGTCGTATCCGTACATTCTCGTAAAAAAAAGAGTTAGGAAAATGTTAAAATATAAAAAATGGAAAAAAATGCTGTATGTATATATTACTGTTGGTCCCTACTGTAGAAAATGTAAAGATCTAGTTTAATTAATTTTATAGAAAACGTTTGTGATAATTATTTGCTGGTCAAAATTTAATTGTTGGTCCCTACTGTTCCTATTTTTCGTTTTTAATTTTTAATAATTAATCAAATTTATTGGTCTTACTGTTCTTCTGCTTTTATATATTATATAGATTACAATTGTCCAGGAAAAACTTAATTTATTCAAAAATTATCCCAAGCCAGTAGGCCATCCACTTACATCGAACCTAACCTGGATAACTTAAGTGAAAAAAAAAACTTGATCAAAACCTTAAATACACCAAAAGTGGAAATACATTAAATACTGTCCAAAACTAAAAACCAATCTGTCGTACTTCACATAACAATGAAAAAAGAAAACCAGACACAAATGCACCCCACCTGCAGCAAAGCCAACAATATAAAAGATATTTCTTGAGAGTAGAAATGCTAACACACAGATTGCTTAGCCTAAAAAAATTGCAGCAAACTTGAAAAACCTGTAGCAAACTTAGAAAGCAAAAGTCAAAGCAATCAAAGCTAAAAATAAATAGCATCATGAGCAAGTTTACTGCCGTCTCATTTCATAATAGAAAGCAACTGAATTTCTTAGCACAAGACTTCACTGTATCCAAGCAAGAAAAGGCGATGTTTACTACAACTTCCTTATTGGCCAAGACATCCATAAAATTATTGCACGAACTGCTTACATGCCTCAATTCTACTGAGATTAATTGAACTAATGAATTATCAAATTTATTAAAACTCTCTCACCACCTCCAAGGATGTTACATTTTTGTAAAATCCAACAGATTGCATTTTTTGAATTCGACTCAAGGTATTCTTATACTCAAAAGAAAGAACAAATCCATTGCATGAAAAATAGCAAAAAGTTCTACTTCGTTAGAATCTAAAATACCAACGGATTGATAAAAAACACAAACCACCAACTCTGAAGAATTTTTTAGAATACCTCCACTACCTGCTGGACTTGGTTTCCTTTTAACAACACCATCTACATTTTTCAACTTTCCTACACAAGGTTTCTCCTAAGCAAAATATAAAGCACCGCCCATATCTCTATCAATATACCTTAATCCATTACTACACGCAAGTAATGGAAACATGCTCCAATCACTCAAACAATGAGGTCAAAAAGGAAATCTTGATTTTAAAATTTCAAAACTTCTCAACTTTATGTTATCGACTATAATATCCGCATCATCCCTTACATTATTAAAAATTAATTTATTCCTTTTTAACCATAGGGACCACAAGGTAATATAGAACAACAAGTTCCAAATACCATGAATTCCTTTGTGAAGGAGTAAACTCTCCTATTGCCAGCTTAGATCAACCATATTATTAGATAGGACTCCAGATACATTCCACCACTTTAAGACAAACATCCATATTTTAATATTGGTTGGTCCGGACCCAAGTAAACCTGAATAATACAGTTTTCACTTTATGTCAATTTATATACGTCATTAATTGCTACTTGATATTCTGAAAACTACTTATGGATCAAAGAAGTAATTACTTTGCCTTAATTTTTGTAAAATTCATGGAAATTATACCAATTGTGCCGAATTAAGGTATGGTCGGGATAACTCAAAATTTTTTTAAAAAATTTACCTAATAAATATATGTAATTTTTTTCAGATTTTGCTCCATAATTTTACACTTATAAATATATGAATTTTATATAAAATTTGAAGGATAAATTTTTTTACAAATGTGAAAGGAGATGCATTCCACAAATGTATTGACATCTAACAAATAAAATATATTCTTTTAGACTGCACATAGCACATTTGAGAGGCAGGCAGTCCTTAAAAATGTGTTATGACTTAGAAGCGAAAAAAAAATTGTAAATCAGATTTTATCATCATCACATGCACTATAGTGCAGAAAAGAAAAGTAATTGAATATATGGGGACTACATAGTACATTTGCTTAGTCCTTCATTTTTTAAAATTTTCACAGTTTTGGTCTTTTGATGAGTCCTTAACCCCACCATCATTGCCCCTATCGCCACCAAAGAGATGGAGTGATTAGTCAACTGTCATGAAAAAGAATTGTATGAATTAGGGCTGAGCAAATGAACCAAACCGAACCGTAGCCACAAAATATAAATGGAAATTTCTTTACAACAAATCGAACGGGACCGAAGTTTGTATATGAACCGAACCAACCGAATCAAATTAGTAAGTTCGATCTATTTTTATCGGTTTATACCATTTTGGTTTGGTTCCAAGCCCAACCACCAAATTTTTATGTAACCGAATTGAACCGAGCAACAAATTCGGTTGAAACTGAATGAACCGACCAACCAAACCTCTCTTGGGCATTTGACCGAACCAAATCGAAATGAGTCAGTTCAGTTCGATCGGTAATTTTGCTCACCCCTAGTATGAATGGCATTTTTTGCATGCGCGTAGGTGAGTATTTGGTTAATCAAATCGAATTACTTGATTTTGGCCTATCCAAATATTTATAGTAACTGAATATGTAATCAAATGTATAGTAACATAATCAAATCGAATTAAATTGATTTGATGCGGTTTAGATTCAGTTATTCCAAATCAATTTAGCTATGTTAAAATTAAAAATAAATTCGGTTAGTTATTTATGGCAACTGAATCAAAACAGAAAACCAAATAGTTTTATATGTACAAATCGATTTGTAGCCGAACTTTTAAAATAACAATCCAAATCCGATAGAAATGAATCAATTTGATTCGGTTCTCGGGTAGAAACTGAGAGTTGCCCAGCCCTATATGCATGTACCTTAATTTTTGATAGGTGAAATACATAAATTTATTTATGAACTTTGTTACTTTAATCTTGTAGCACCATCAACTTTTACTTTCACCCATTAAATACTTCAACTTATAAAACTACACTTATTAAACACTTCAATTTTTAAATTTATTTTATTGAATACTTCAACTTGCAAAGATCAATTAAATACTCATTAAAAAGTTGGAATTTATGAAAGTTATTGTTTCAAAAGTAATGCTAACTATATTAAGTTGATATTTTGCAAACAAAAGCCAAAAATCTTGAAAATTATTTATATTAATGTTGAAAGATGTATAATATTATCAAAATTTACAAGTTTAGATGCACAAGTGGTCAGTCGCAATGTTCAGAGTGCCATAAGCGTAAAGTTGTAAAGTTCATGACAAATGATCCCCACGTCCTGAAGCCAAAAAATTTGAGGTGACAAATGATCCCATATCCTGATGGTAAATAGTGATACCTAAAACTAAAAGATCTCATATTAACTATCCTTCCCCAACCTCTTAATAATCAAATTATTTTCTACCTATTATGAGTTGCCCTTGATGGATGTGAACCACTAATTTATAGTATGTCAAGTTTTGATAGTAAATATAGATAAAATGTGCCTACACTTTGCGTATGAGCCAATCCCTATTAATATATAGATATTGATTTTTAATGCCTGTAAGGTAGAGGTGTTTTTATTGTTACACTTACATGGTCATTGTATCTTTTACACAGCGTCAGGTTTATTTTATTTGGTTTTTCTTAGGGGTGTGCAAGCAGATAGTTTGGCACAAAAATAAAAAATCGAAAATAGATTTTTTTTGAAATCGAACAAAAAAAATTTTCAAAAATCAAATTAAACTGGTCGATTCGGTCAAACGGTTCGGTTCTACTCAAAAAATAAATATTTTGAAATAACCAATCCAAAGAACGAAAATCGAAAATATGAACAATTTTAATCGAAACCGAATTCGAAGATCGAATAACCAAACCAAAAATCGAAAATAATTTGATTCGGTTCACTTTTTAGTTTTTTCCAAAGTTTGCTCAACCTTAGTTTTCCTGATGCCTGTACGAGACGAAAGATAGAATTGGGCTTTAGCTATTAACTTTTCTGTTTGATAAATTTTCATTTGAGAGTTGGAATACTAATCTAATGTTACTCATTTTCGAAATTTTTAAAAGCTAAATGTAACTATCAGATTATATATGGGAGGTTCAATGAGAATAATAGTTAAGATGACTCTTTCTCTCCACAGTTAGAAGCAAGATGATAAATAGTTAATTTAGTATAAAATATTCTTTGTTTAAATATTATCTGCGGATACTTTTTGGTTTAAAATGAGAATTTTCATTTAGTTTTCATATTTTTCGTAGATTATGCTAAATTCATTTGGAAAAGAGCTTCTGAGGCAAATTCTTGGAGTTTCGAAGAAGTTTACCACGTTGGAGCTGAATTTCTAGGATACTCCTAGAAGTTTTCAAGTTAAGCTTGGGCAAGCTCAGTGGGGGACTCATCCAAAGCAAGTCCAAAACCCCCTAGTAGTTTTCAAGTTAAGCTTGGGCAAGTTTAGTGAGAGGTGCATCTAGAGCTGTTTAGGATTGAGATGCTTTGCCAGCTAGAAGGAAATCATTAAAGCAGCTAGTCCACTATTTAGGGGATTAGGAAAGATACTCAGATTTGAATATTGGATTTTTTTTTTAATTATTGAATTTTCTAAAGATATTTAGGTTTTATTTTCCTAGTTTAGGATTTGCTTCCTTTGTTATAAATAGGACCTTAAGTTTATCAAGGAGATCATCTTCTTCTCATCTCAAAAATAGCAGTTATTCAAAAGTTTATTTTTCCTTGTATTTTCTCCGTGGCCATGCATGGCTTAATATTTTGTTTCAGTCAAAGGTTGATTTCAAGTAGAAATTCCTCAACGATTGTGAGATCTTAATGCAATATTTTTCTTCTTTAATTTCGATTAATCTTTATGTATTTTCTGGATTTGATGAGAAACTCCATCTCTTTTATCTTCTTATTATTTGTTCAATAAGGCCCACTGTTCAACTTGATGGGAATGCGTATGACTATCAAAGAAACTAAATTCTTATTTTTTTAGTTGAGTTGATTCAAGTAGCAGATAATATAATTTGATTGTAACAAGATTTTTTGGATTATATTATGAATACTTGCAATCTATTTTAAATGAACTTCGCTTGTAAAGTTTGTTAATTAGGATATGGTCTTTCTAGTTTTTATTACTACTAGTAAATTAAATTATATCGCTTGTTTAGAATTATTTGCTAATTAGGGATTATTCTTAGCGCTTGTCTTGTTTAATCTAATAATTTGAAAAGATTTTTCGGCGACACTTGTTCAGGGATTATAACTTGTCGATGTTTTGAATTATTGAACGATCTCAGTATCAATGATTAATTGAGAGAATTTCATACTATGAATCACCTTTGCCTTAATCTTTTCCCATTGATTTTTAATCTCTTATTTTTATTGTACTCTACTTACTTTAATTGCTTTGTGATTACTATACTTGAGAAACTATACCCCCCTTTTACTTTTATTGATTTGATTTTCTGGCCTTCAATTAAGAATCAGTTTGAATTAGTCTCTAGGGTTTGACCCTTCTCACCATATCTACAGATTACCTTGATTAAGGAGAGCAGGAATTATTTTTCGTGGTCTCGACACACCCATCAAATTTTGGTGCCGTCACCAGGGACTAGTTTATTTTGATTTGTTTCTTTGATGACTAGGTCTGAAAACACTAAGTTAATCTTTGATCCAGAAATTGAGAAGAAAACCCACGCACTAAGGAAAGCAGCAACACAGTGAAAGAAATAAGAAACCACGTCGTCTACACCACTTTTTTAGAAGAATTGACACCTGATTTGGGGGAGTTTCTAACCGAATCTGAAGAAGAAGAAGAGACCAAATATGAGGAAGAAGAAGAGATTGGCAAAGAACAAACTGATAGGCAGCTACATGCACCTCCATTTGACCAACAACCTCTTTGCATCACTTATCCAAATCTGGCAGTGGCATTTGAGCTAAAGTCAGGATTGATTCACTTACTTCTTGCCTTCCGTGGGTTGAAGAATGAAGATCCACACAAACATCTGAAGGAATTCCATGTAGTTTGTTCAAGCATGAAACCGCAGGGAGTGACAGAAGAGTGTATCAAGCTGAGAGTGTTTCTATTCTCTTTGCAACATGCCGCTAAGGAATGGTTATTCTACTTGTCTGCAGGTACAATTACTTCTTGGGATGTTATGGTCCAACTCTTCCTAGAAAAATATTTTCCAGCCTCAAGAGCGGCTATAATTCGAAAGGAAATAAGTAGAATCAAGCAGAAAGATGCGAAAACCCTCCATGACTACTAGGAGAGATTTAAAAGACTTTGTGCAAGCTGCCCACGACATGGGATTACTGAATAGTCCTTGATTCAATATTTCTATGAGGGAATGTTGGATTTGGAAAGAAGGATGGTTAACGCAGCAAGTGGAGGGACTCTTGTTAAGAAAACTCCTCAGAGATCATATCCACCATGGCTACAAACACACAACAGTTTGGGAGACGTTAGGATCTACCAAGGAGGGTCAATCTGGTAAGTGACTCTAATATTGAAAATAAGCTTAATGAGCTAACAAGTTTGGTCTTGCTATAGGTATGTACCCACAAGCTAAAGTTATGGGATTTGTGCTTTTCCTGGACACCTAACGGATATGTGTCCCACTACAAGGAGATCAGGAATAAGTGAATGCTGTAGGAGGATTTCCTAGCCAACCTTAAAGGAAATATGATCCCTACTCAATACTTATAATCCAGGGTGGAGGGATCAATTGAACTTTAGTTATGTGATAGGTGTTATTTTTATAGTATTTTTAATATAGTTTTTGTTAGGATTTTTTTTTGTAGTTTTAATCACTTTAATTAGTTTTTATTCAGTTTTAGTTATGTTTTTGTTCAAAGCTTCCTTGAAACATAATTCACTTGATCTTGAAGAAATTTGTAGGATTTTGATACAGAAAAGAGTAAAGTATAGTAAAACTCTTAGAGCCTAGCACGCCCTAGCCGTGCTATATGGCACGCCCGTGCCACAGAATGATATCGATTCAAGGGTGTGCTCAACTGAGCACGGCCCATGCTGCATCCATCCTGGTAACTCAGAGCCTAGCACGCCCTCGCCGTGCAAACCAACACGCCTGTGCCACCCTTAGAACTCAGGCTCTAGCACGCCCAGCCTATGTAACGTAGCATGCCCGTGCTAAAGATCAAGTTTTGCTTTGAGCCGAGAACGCCAACCCTGTCCCTACCACTTGCATGGGCTCACATGAGCTACTTTCTTGACGTGCCTATCAAGTTTAAATCCTATTTAGACGCATGGGAGAGTCCTAATTGAGAAGAAATTAAAAGCCTAAATAGTCTCCTATCTCCAAAAGATTTCCTACTCAATAAAGACTCTATTTCCTAAACGAAGTCAGAGTTTTCCCTAGAAAGTCTATATAAAGGGTGGAATCCATTCATTGGATATTCCATCTCTTGTTCTATTAATTCCTATATAGTTTTCTCTCTACAAGACTTAAAGTACTGAAGATTGGTGTGAAGATTCAAGGAAGCCATTCAAGCTTATCATCGACTGGTTTTTATTCTAAACTCTTTTTTTGTTTATTATTCTTATGGAATTATTTACAAATACAATTGAGTTTTATTTAATTACTAGGTCGAACTAAACTCTCATACTAGGGATTTCATGTAGCTTAATTTCGATTCCAATTTATAATATTAGATTTGCTTTTCTTTGTTTAACGTATAATTTATTATTGAACTTAATGCTTCCAGGCAGAGTTTTCCCTTGGATTGATTTATTTCATTAATCACTATTGGAAGAAGGCTTTTTGATATGAAAAAGGAAATAAATTACATGGGAAAAATAACTTGATGCGGAAGCTATATGATTTGACTCATGGGGGTTTTCATAAGTTAATGACCTTAGGTTATGAATTTATAAACAGACCATAAAACTTAATGATTAATTCATGTTCGATTGCACTATTGGAAGATAGGTAATTAGACCGGGTTAAAATAGCTAACAATACATCGAAAGAGCTTATTAGTAATTTTAGGGTTGTTTCCCCTACTTGAACAATTAAAACGGATTAACAAACTAGTAAAATAAATTGGATGGAATTAAGTAAAATCAAAATCCCTAGTAGTTTTTAATCCTTGATTTCCTTTTCATCAAAATGTCTTGCTTGATTTCTTTTTATTTTCTCTTATTTCTTTTAACTTAATCTCTTAAAATAATTCTCTTCATTATCGTTTAAATAACAGTAGGTTAACACAATTTTGGTACTTGGTATACAATCCTTGCGAGACGATACTCTACTCATTTTTTACTACTTGTCGCGATTTCGTACACTTGTGAAAAAGCCTGTCAATATGGAGGAAGGTCGCAGAATGCGCATTAATAGCAGTATGGACTGCCTCAGCAGCAACCTCAAGTGGGTTCAAAACTAGGTATGTCTCTTGAAGATATTGTTAAGTCACTTGCAACTAACACTCAACAGTTTCAGCAAGAGACTAGGACCAATATTCAGAACTTGAAGAATCAAATGAGCCAATTAGCTACCTCTCTAAGTAACTTGGAGTCCCAAGGGAAGCTACCATCTCAAATTGTCATCAACCCTAAGCAAAATACAAGTGCGATCACTTTAAGAAATGGGAAGGAGCTGGGAACCCTAGCCCTAAAGAAAGATGGCATTGGCCGAAGAAAGGTGCTGAAAAAGAAGTAGAAAATCTGCATAATGAACAGGCTGAGAATTCAAAAGTAAGCTTGCCAGACCGCTGCCACTAGTAACTCAGCCCCCTTTTCCTGAAAGATTAACTAAATCAAAGAAGGATAAGGAAGCAAAAGAGATCCTGGAGACCTTTTGCAAGGTGGAGGTAAATATACCATTATTAGATGCAATTAAACAAATTCCTCACTATGCAAAGTTTTTGAAGGAGCTTTGTACAAATAAAAAGAAGCTAGCTAGTTACGAAAAGGTTTAAGTGTGGGGGAGAATTTTTCTACCATGTTGCAAAGAACGTTACCCCCAAGTGCAAGGATCGAGGTATGTTTGTTATCTCTTGTAAAATAGGTAAAATGTCGAAATAAAGAAGGCTATGTGTGACTTAGGTTCTTTGATAAATGTCATGCCATTGTTTATTTACTCTTATTTAAATGATGGTCCATTAAAAGAAACATATGTTGTGATCTAATTGGCCCATAGGTCCATAGTGTATCCCGAAGGGGTGTTAGAGGACTTTTTAGTACAGGTAGATGGATTAATTTTTCCTGCTGATTTTTATATGCTTGATATGTAGGATGATAAATCCTCTACTTCATCTAAACTTTGCTTGGAAGACCTTTTCTTAGTACAGCTTGAGCAAAAATAGATGGCCATGATGGCATACTCACCATGGAGTTTGATGGAGAAATAATTAAATTTAATATGTATGATGCCATGAAATATCCATGTGATGTGTCTCATGTTTGTGGTATTGATGTTGTTGATCCTTTGAGTCAAGATCTTTATGAGCATAATGTTAATGATAAGCTTAATGTAGCGTTATGCAGGAGCATTGACATAAATAGCTTGGTAAAGCTTGAAGATAAGTTTTTGATTAATGAAACATTACAGGATGTGGTGTATGAAATGGAGGCAATTAAGCCTTTGAAACATATAACATGTTGTTTGGAATTACCTTCTTCTCACACCAAACTTTTACAATCTGTTTTGCAGGCACCTGCGTTACAACTGAAACCGTTGCCTAAGCATCTGAAATATGCATATCTTGGTGAAGGAGAAACAATTATAGCTCAGCGAGATGAAAGAAGAAAAGTTGGTTCGCGTCCTTCATGAGCATAAAGAGGTTATTGGGTGGACAATAGATGATATTAAAGGGTTGAGTCCGTCCATGTGTATGCACAAAATCTTGTTAAAAGAAGGTAGCAAACCTAGTATGCATTAAAAATCATAACTAAAATAATACTGAAAATTTAAAATTACTTTTCTAGCTCTGCGGTGAAGGAAACAGATTTTTAGCTGGAACGATGGAGAATCTACTTCCTGGAAAAATTAAAAAAAGAGAAGTGAGCATTACAACTCAGTGAATAATAATAAATAATGCATATCACAAGTATTCACACGAAATGCTTCCTAAAATACTAAAATGAACATCCAATCAGTCAAGCACATGACACAACATCAGCATCCACATATAAGTACACTTTCAAATAATCAAATAAGTGAAAATTGGTCAATGGCGTCACCGTGTTTTCGTCCCAAAAGGAGATCCCAAAAACCCCGGAAGGATCTCGGAAAACATCTTTTTTATTATTGTATTATTGTATTGGAAAAAGGTGATAAAAAAATCTTTTTGGATATGCGATGCCGATAAATCGGTCTTATAAAATATTTTGAGTCGCCACCCATTTTTTCGGCAATGGGACCGTTTTTATTTTATTAAATGACTCCATTTAATGTCATTTTTATTCAAGGCCAAATTATTTAGAAAAACTGGTCAGGCGAACCAATGAGGTTCTAGGTAAGGGAATTGGGTACGTCGGCCCGTTGGAAGTCGACGCCCGGAAAACCGGCCTCTTTTAACCTACGATTTCTAATTGATTTTATTTTAGAAAAGCCAATTATTTAACTAAACCCAACCTGAATAAATCGAACCGAGTTCTTATGTGGAAAATTAATTAATCGTCCCAAATAGGTTCATTCATTGCATTCATCATAAATTAACCATCACATCCACCATTCATCCACAATATACAGTAAAAATAATTAAAGACCCGCTCTTGCCTTATGGTTAAAGGCGGGCCACAAACCGAGTTTAATAATATAATCAATAGTAAACAATAAATAACAAATCCCAAAATCTTTTAATCACAATGAATTAATCGATTTGGTTTGATTAAGACTTAATTTGCCCATTATTGATCATTTTCCGGATTAAGATTAAAAATCTACTTAATGACATGAAATTAAGACAAAATAAGAAAAGTGTTCTGGAACTTGAAGACGGTCGCGTCACGCAGCTGTTCTATGAAGAACAGTCGCGTGACGGAGCTCTTGTCATTTATTTTGGAACTTAGAGCAGTTGCGTCACGCAGCTGTTCTATGAAGAACATTCGCATGACGGAACTCTGGTTATTGTCTTGGAAATTGGAACAGTTGCGTCACGCAGCTGTTCTAGGAAGAACAGTCGAGTGACGGAACTCCTAGCTACGTGACGCAACTGTTCGTGACTTTATTAAAATCCTCAGGTATATTGATCATTTATTCAAAGCAAAATATTAGACACAAATATAAAAACAAAATGGAAACTGAGTACACGAATAGCTGCGTCACGCGGGTAGTCCACTCCAGGTTAAGGGCTTTTGGACATGAATAGTCGCGTCACGCAGGTAGTAGTTACGTGACGCGGCTGCTTTGGTCCGCAACTACCTTTCAAACTACTCTTTTTACGTGTTCTTTTTGTCAAAAATGATTAAACTCAACTCAGAAAAGTCCAACAATGGGGCAAAATTACGTCTAACCAATAACAGATCAACTAAACACTATGAAAATAAGATTTTTAAGAAATAAAAGACTAGAAATGAAAAAGAAAAGTTAAAATGGTTACCTAGCCCTCAGATTTGAGGATTGCATACACTTTGATTAGCTCAGGAACACAGTCTCACAATCCCAGAAGTGTGGTTATCACTTTTTTCACAGAACGAAATGTTTCTCTCTTTCTTTCCTTTCTCTCTTTTTCTCTTCTTATATTTTTTATGCTTTTTGATTTCAAAACTAAATTGTTAATGGCTTGATCTTCCTCAAGTTTACTCACTTGAGTTCTTGGGGAAGAAAACCCTAGCCGTTTGATGAAAACTTAGCTTAAAACCTTAGAATTTTTAGAGAAAAACGAGAGAAAAGTCAAAAGTCCCGTTTTTAGCACAAAATGTCGTATTTATATGGGCAGAGCAACAGAACATAGTCGCGTCACACAGGTTATACCCACGTAACGCAACCGTAAGCTGCGTGACGCAGCTTACTTTTAGTACAGTTGCCGCGTATCCATACAAATAGTGCAGGCCGTTGCACGGGCGCGCGCTAGAGGTATCAGCCTCGTTAGAGTTGCGTGACGCAACTAAGAGTGCCGTCACGCAGGTAATAGCTGCGTGACGCAACCCTAACACGGGTCAGACTCCTTTGGGCCGGTTCGATTCAAATTTTGGTTCAAACACTTCTGGTTGATCGTGATATCTTATCCCTTATCCTCTTATCATCACCGGGTTAGGTGGGGGCACAAAATTACACGTCAACAGTTTGCCCCCCCACTTTATCATTAATTGTGTAAACAATTAATGTTAAAGTGGTCTATTGACGCGCCTTCTATCTGACAATCACTCCCGAAGCTCGGTTTGATCGGCTTGGAAAGATGCTGAATTAATCATCTGGACACCTTCTCAGCTCGGTTTGATCGGCTTTGTCGGCTCCAGTCGGTTTAGAAAAGGCATCCTCGAGGCTCTGTTTGATCGGCCTGAAAGATGTTGGTTTGATGAAAAAGTCTTCAAAGCTCGGTTTGATCGGCTTGAAGGGCTTTGATCTGGCCACCTACTCAGCTCAGTTTGATCGGCTTTGTCGGCTCCAGTCGGTTTAGAAGAGGCATCCTCGAGGCTCGATTTGATCGGCCCGAAAGATGTTGGTTCTACCCTGGTCAACTTCGCAATTCATCATCATTGACTGGGGAAGAGATTTCAAACAGCTTCGCAATACATCATCACTGTTTTGAAATTGTTCTGACTAGCTTCGCAATGCACCATCACTAATCAGTAAGACCTATCGGCTTCGAAAAACCATCACCTATTGGCCTAAAAAATTGTTCACAAGAAAAAGAGCAATATCCGTGTGCAAATGAACCTTGCCTTTTGTTAGAAAAATATTGGAACATCACATGTTCCCATGCATTGATTATGAAAAAAGATTCACATTAAGGCAAAAGGTTATACTTTTGCCCCCAGTCCGAAATTCCGGCCTAGGACCAAAAATATCCCCTTTTGTAGGCATATTTTAATCATTTTGCAAAAATTTTAGCAAAAATTTCGGCATAAAAGATAAAAATTTCTTATCTGCATTTCGGCATAGTGGTTGAAAGAAAACTGACCTAAAGGTAATCTGGGCAATTTGGTGTTTCTGCCCCCTGTGCGGTGAGTAGACAAAAATTGCTGAAATGTACGAGCCGCACATAGACGTCAAGTTGCTGAAGTGGACCGTCGTGGGCTTTTAAACGGGCCGCACGAGCTTATTGGGCTTGAAAGAAGATAATGGGCCCGTTGCTTTTTGGGCTTGGAGAAGTGGGCTTGGACCCAGCCGCTTACTATAAGTAACTGCTTTCTTAACCGATTCATTTTCACTTATTCACAAACCCTAAGCACTTGAAAACTCTCTGAATTTTTCAACTGAAAACGATGTCTCAGATCTCAGAAATCCCCGCTTCTGCTTACACTCTGGAGATAGAGACCCTTGGGGCGCTACTGGACGTTACGACCTTCGACGGCGAGCCGGTACCGGTGAGCCGGAACCCACTGACCCCCAGCACGCGACCGTTGCAGCTCCTTCCGTTGCCGGGCACTGAGTTCCCGGTGAGATACGAGACGAGCCGGATGCGCGGCTTTCAGGCTGAGGTAAGTAAAAATTTTCTTCGATTTTACCGCTTTTGATCTGTAGCTGTAGCGATATGACTGATTTTGTAGTTTGTGCGTGCATCAACAGTCGCGTCACGCAGGTAGGGGTTGCGTGGCGCGGCTGTTCCTGCATGAACAGTTGCGTGATGCAGCTGTCTTGTGTGAACAGTTGCGAGACGCAACTGTTCGAGGCGCCAGAAAACCCTAGCTTGCCTTGAACTTAGTATTTTATCCCATTTTATTGTGTTAGAACTTGATTTATTGATGCTTGCTTGTTGGTATCTCTAAGCGACTTGATTTTGCCCTGAAAATTGCATGAGAACAACATAAATATAGTGAAATTAGGCATAAATTAAAGCACTGCGTACCTTCGACAGTTGCATCACGCAGCTGTTCTTTGGAAGAACAGTTGCGTGACGCGACTGTTCGTCAACGAGGCAGAGCCTTGAGCAGTTGCGTGACGCAACTGTCAAGATGCGTGGTGCAGTTGCGTAGTTGCGTGGCGCATCTGTTCTTAGGGCAATAAACTTCAAACAGTTGCGTGACGCAGCTGTAGAGTGGCGTGGCGCAGGTGCTGAGGTGCACGACGCAGCTGTGCTTCAAGGTGCGCAACTGTGTAGACGCGTGACGCGGCTGTGTAGTTGCGTGATGCAACTACGGTTCAAACTGAGATTTGGATTTTTATTTTTCCTGCCATAGAAGAAAATGAATAATTGTTAGTACCATGTTTATTGAAATTGGAAATTTTTCTTACAGGTTGATCTGGGCAAGGCCCGCTCGGGTGGATCAGCCACTGATGCCTCCGCTTTTTGGGATTTGCTGGACCTGCCCATGCGAGCTCGGGTCGTCGCTGCAGGCTTCGGGGATTATACTACAGGATTACGCCGCACACAGCCTCGTTTTCCACCCGCTATGCGATATGCATTGATGGAGCGGTGGAACGACTGTACGCACACATTCGTCTTCGGGTTTGGCGAGATGACCCTGACGCCCGTAGACTACGCTGCCATCACCAGTCTTCGCTTCACCGGTCCAGTTCCCCCGCTGGATGCTCGGTACCAGACGACTGATTTGGGAGCTCAGCTAGTCTACTCTCTGCTTGGTGTGACCACACAGACTAGGTACACCGCGCAGGGATGCGTGTCTTATGAGGTGGTCTTCCGGTTCTGGGCCGAGAGGATCAGGACCAGGTTGGCTACTTGGAGGGAGTTGCCGGTGGAGGCCCGACCTGCTGCTCCTGCCTACACTTGGGAGGAGAGGGACCAAGCTGCTCGGTCCTTCCTCTTCTACATTATATCATCCCAGCTGCTATGCAACTCCCAGAATAAGGGAGACCCGGCGGTGCTAGCATGTCTGAGGGATTTGAGCCAGGTCGGGTCTTTCGACTGGGCCACGCTAGCTTTGGCTCATCTCTATCACGGTCTGGATGTCTGGACCCATGGTAGCGGTGAGTCAAACTGGTTGTTCTTCCGGCCTCTGGAGGTAACATTCTTTCACTCTTCAGCTTCTTCTTTGTCATTCTCAACCGTTCAACCAACTGATACCATTTCTTCCTTTGTTGCAGGTATGGTCATACGAGTACCGTATCTATCCGGGTGGTCCGAGCGGTGACTCTCCTGCCGAGTCTCAGAGGATCCCTCGTTACCTGGCCCATTGTCATCATACTTATGCCAGTGGCGAGGATCCTGAGTACTGGAGGAGCTTCCTTAACGACCGGGAGCTGTCTGACGTAAGTACAAAAAGAATCTCTGAACATTTAGCTTAGCTTTCTCCCCTTCTCTTTTTCTTATGCACAACAATCACTGATTTCTTATTCTTTTGCAGCTTTTCCTGACTCCATGGGACTGCAAGGCTTGGAGGAGCTACCCGGGCCGGGAGGTGGCTGAGTTGCACACCCGATCGAGGCTGCTGATGCGGGGGTACTGGGCTGATCGGTACTTCCTCGGAGAGAGGGTTTACGACACCCCGGTAGCTCCAGCACAGCGACGGGTGCCTCATGCCCCTCCTCGTCACATGTGTCTCCTAGAGGGCTTGACCCGGGAGGATCTGGAGGCGGAGTACAGGGGCTTCTCGATGAACGATTTTTTGTCCGTCGGTGATTTCCCTACCTACTTCTCCTCTCGGATACAGGCGCGGCTTCCCGAGATTCTCGAGTACACTCAGGTGACTTTTCTGATCTTCGGTCTTATTTACTTTTATTATTATTTTCACTGTTTCAGATCACTGATACCATTACTTCCTCTGTAACTTAATGCAGGAGCGGAAGACGCATAAGACTGCGGCTCACTACAGGGCGGAGGCAGTGGCTGGGGCGGGTGCTGCGGCTGCTCCGGCTGGACCGGCCGGTGTAGTATTGGGTGACGTCCCGTTCCCACCGGACATGGAGGTGGTGCTGGACCCTGGTCTAGGCTTGGGATCGGGCATCATCATTCCTGCTGATCTTCGGCAGGCTCCTCCACCGGTGCAGCTGGACCCTGAGCATACTACACATGTAAGTTATAAACCGAATTTACAAAGTTAAGAGCACTTTACCTGAATAGCCTTTTAATGGATTTTTCTTGTTTGCAGGTGCCGGCCCAGAGGTACCAGGAGATTTGCCAGCGGTTTGGGTTTGCCCGATCCTACATCGGTCGGCTCTACTCTGAGCGGCATGAGTGAGTAAGTATAACCTTCTTATGTCTTATGCTTCTTCCTTATTATTATTTTTTTTATCTTTCCTTACACATCTTCGTTCTATAGGACCTGGAGATCGGTAGGCTGCGGAGGCATTAGTCTCGTCAGTCTAGTGCTGTGAGCCGCCTCCAGGCGGAGGTAGACCGGCTTCGGATGAGGCTGGAGGTTGAGGGCTGCTGGTCCGAGCCGTAGGCAATGGTAGTCCTGCTCCGCATCTCAGCCATTTTGGAATATTTTGAATATTTTGAACCTTTAGTAGTTTTATATTATTTTATTATTTTTAGGATGACTGTACAGTTATATCATTATTTTTCATGATATTATTTATATTTCTATAATATTTTGCTTTTATTACATTGTCGTATGTGTTTATGTTTTACAACTGTGAAGTCTTATTCCTGCAAAAATAAAACACAAATACAAAAACACGAAAAAACGGTGTCCCATTTATTTACAAAAGCGGTCCACCTTGTTAGTGGTCCATGGACCGATTTATTATAAATGAATAAATGAAATAAAATGAAATAAAGAAAGAATAAAATAATGGATTTAAAACGAAATACTACAAAAATCAATTACTAAATAACAGTGGATCATAGTACTTACCTGATAGGGCGATTAACGCGGTCATAAAGATTCAACCTCCTTATTGTACAAACCGTCCTTCTTATTGATTAATGCGGGTTTAAATGCTCAGCAACCCAAGTAGTCCATACATGAATACCTTTCCAACTACCCTTGACAGCGGACATCAAGTCGAATAATGACAATGCTTCGCTCATTGATCCCTTTACCCTTCTATAAATGGGGGTTTCACTTCACATCTCCTTCACATCCAGCATTTAAAACAGATCAGTTTCTTAGATAATCCTTTTTCATGGCCTTTAGAAACCAAGTCTCATCTTTCGTCCAATCCATCCGGGACGATCTATGGCAAATTCCTCCTATGAACCAACTCGTTTGGCTGAAATATTTCAAAGATTTAAAACCTGACTATGGTTTCTTGTCTTGGCTCGTTACTCATTTTAATCCTAACACCATGGTTTTTCAGTTTGAAGACTCTGAAGTAACTCCTACCTACGAGGAGATGTGTGCCGTGATGGATCATCATCCTGATCAAGACGAGACTCCGACTTTACCCCCAAGTCTTAGGTATGATCTAGCTGAGATTGCGGCCTTGTGCCCGGTTTACCTTCCTGATGGCATAAACGTGGATCAAGGCCTTCCCTTGGAACCTTTCCTGAACAGGGTTTTGTCCATTGATCTAGATCTCTCTTGGATCCGAGCTTGCTGCTTCTTGTTGTTGAATGTGTATGCCATGAAGAATCGTCAACCCGGAATTGGAGATTTCCAACTTCTGACCATTGTTCGTGACATGCAATTGTACCATCGTACTGTCTTTATGATGATCATGGGAGAAACAATGTGTCGGGTCAAGGATATTGCCCTTCACATCACCAACTTCAATGTTCATCATCGTGGTTGTCCACTGCTATTGCAAGCCTGGGCTCTTGACAAATTAAGCCTGATTCCTCCGGTTCCAGCTCTCTTAATTCCAACCTATGGGGCTGCCGTCTTTCAATCTCGGTCTCGGAGACGCTTCGATTTTGGGGGTAACCCTACTATTCGGTGGACTTGTCCTTGGTGGAGGATTAGACTGGTCACGACCGGAAGTATGAATCTCAATTATGTGTTGTATGCCAGTCTAGACCGTTCCATGGCCTATTTCCCAGATAGGATCAGCCGTTAGTATGGGATGATACAGCGTGTTCCCAGAGTCCATAACTTCGAGAGTGGTCTGATAACAACACATCTGTTGACCAATTTGGCTGATCATTGGCGAAATTGGAATACCATGTATTTAGATGAAGGAACGACGCAGGATACCGTGACATCCGCATATGCCAACTGGTTCTTTACCCCATAGTGATGTCATGCTCTATGAAAATTGGCTTCTGCTGATAGGCTCCACTAGAATAAATTGTTGTTTGTTGCTTTTCTTTTGTACTCAGGCCATGAGCTTTTATTTGAATGTATCTGCTCTCCTTTTAGTTAATGATCCCGATGATCCTGTCTTTATTAATTCCTGTTTTCTGCACACATGAATCAACAACAGAAAACAAGCTTTTTTCTTTCGAAATTACTTGTTGCGTTAGTTATTTGGGCCTCCTGCCCTTGGGTTAATAAATGAAAGCTCATAAGAAAGAGATTATTCTGTAAAGATAAAAGCTTACACTAGGAAATAACAAAGAATGGGGTGACTATTTTATTACCTGCACAGATCGAACAAAAATAACAAATGTAACTTCCTTATGTATGCATGAACCTATATAAGTACTAAGGTTTATTCATGGTTTTATATTGATCTTTCCGGGGAAATCACTGAGAAAATGGTGCTCGTCCCTCTAATCAACGTCTTAAAAGAGTTCATTGTTTAGGTAGGACCAACAGCCGGAACATTTTAAACCAAATGAGTCGATCTTTGATCAAATAAGCAGAGAGGAAGGTCTTGCATTCTTCGACCATAACCCCAGAACAAAAAGAAAAATTTTGAAATTCAAATCCTTTATTGATCATTTGCTCCAACATTATACAGAAGTAAAAAGAATTTATTTTAATACAATGGTCATTTGCTCCAACTATTCGACTTCCTATTCTCCTTCGAGTCAAGTTGATGGCGTTGAGCAACCAATCACAAATTTATCACGAACGCATGGCATGGATTCTGCATTTAAACTAAGCACCACTCGTCGATCCCAAAACTTTTATCTTTTATTATGATTTTTGTTCATGCTCTAACTTTTGCCTAGGCCGCCCTTTCGGGTTTTCAACCTAACGAGCTTAATTCTTGCCTAAGCCGCCCTTTCGGGTTTTCAACTTAGCTAAAATTTTTTTTTTAATCGAAATCATCATTTCAGGCATAGAATCTTTTCATTTGGTTCTGATTGACAATTCGGTTGACAGGCTCTCCTTCCATGGTGACTAATTTAGCGGCGCCTTTTGCTAATAACTTGTGAACTCTGAACGGTCCATGCCAGTTGGGTTTAAATTTCCCACCAGGATGATTCTGGGCTTCGTGATCCAATAATCTGATCAAAACCAAATCTTCGTTCTTTAATGCCCTTGGATGTACCCGTTTATTGTAGAAACGAGCAATCCTTCTTTTTCTCATCTGATCCTGGAATCGAGCATTCAGTCTTTTTCCATCTAAGAGCGCCAAATCTTCATATCTCTTCTTGACCCATTCTTCTTCGGTCAGACCAGCTTCCACCAAAACTCTGAGAGACTTCTTTTCGAGCTCTATCGGTAACACTGCCTCCATTCCATATACAAGTTCGAAAGGAGAGGCTCCATTTACTGATTTGAATGTAGTGCGATGCCCCCAGAGCGCGAAAGGAAGTTTCTCAGCCCAGCTTCTGTACCTTTCACACATCTTAGACAGGATTCTTTTGATCTCCTTATTCGCAGCTTCTACTGCACCATTAGCCTAAGGGCGATAAGGAGAAGAATGGTGATGCTCAACCTTATATCTATAAAGCAATTGGCCAACATCTGCTTGAAAATGAGAACCATTATCTGTAACTATGTGATGGGGAACACCATAGCGACAGAAAATGTTCTGTTCAATGAATCTAACAACATGTTTGGCAGTTAAGATTTTGTAAGATTGAGCCTCAATCCATCTAGAGAAGTAGTCAACTGCAACCAATATATACTGATGGTCGTTCGATGCTGCTGGCGAGATCTTGCCGATGACGTCTATACCCCATGCAGAAAAAGGCCAAGAAGGAGTTGTCGGATGGAGTTCAACAGCAGGTAAGTGGCTTTTATTGTCATGATATTGGCAAGCTTTGCAATGACGCACATACTGAACACAGTCACCTTCCATCTGCATCCAGAAATAACCTTGCCTCATGATTTTTCTTGCTAGGCTCATGCCACTTAGATGAGTACCACAAACCCCTTCATGCACCTTCCTCATTATGTCTTCTCCCTCTTTCTTACTCACGCATCTCAGCAACATCCCATCCCAAGCTCTTCTATAGAGTTCACCATCGGCTAGAACATAATTCAAAGCCATTTTTCTGAGAACTGCGCGGTCTTCTTTTGTCGCATCATCAGAAAAAGTACAGTCTTTCATATACCTCAGAATATCCGTAAACCATGGTTCTTCCTCCGGCTCTACCTGGTTCACAAAATGTTCTTTATAGCACGGGATATTAGCTGCGGTAATGATAAATGGCTTCTTCGGAACCTTACTCAAATCCTGCCAGGCCGATGCTAAGTTTGCCAAGGCATCTGGAATTCTGTTATAGGTTCTTCCTATATGAGTTAAAGTGATCTTGTCGAATAGTGCTGCCTTCTTAAACAAGTACTCGACATAGGGCTTCAGTCTTTCTTCCTCTACCTTCCATCTCTCGTTGGCATGTTTAATAACCAGTAACGAATCTCCTATTACCTCGACCTCCTTAGCGCCGGATGCAAGGAGAGCTTCCATTCCCATGATGCATGCTTCATATTTAGCCATGTTGTTAGTGACTGGGAACAACAGTCTCTTGCACATCGTGGTAACCTCGCCATTAGGTGCTTCAATTACAATACCAGCTCCGGCTCCATTTCTGTTGGCTGATCCATCAAAGTACAATTTCCAAGCCCCTGTTTCGATACATAGTAAGTGCTCATCTGGAAACTCCAATTCCCAAGGTTCATCACTTGTAATTGGATTCTCTGCCAGGAATTCTGCTATAGCCTGACCTTTGACCGTTTTCTTCGTTACAAATTCTGCATCCATGCTAGACATCTAAATTAACCACTTAGACAACCGTCCCTCTAGAGTAGGCGTTCTCTGCAAATACTTCAGAGGATCAATTTTGGAGACAAAAGTGACCTTGAAGGAATCAAAGTAAGGCCTCAACTTCTTTATCAACCACACTACTGCCATGCATGTTTTCTCCACCAAGTTGTACTTCTCCTCTATAGGCAGTAGTTTTTTGCTAATATAGTAAATGGCCTTTTCTACTCCAGTGGCGTCCGGCTGTACCAACATTGCTCCAACTCCTGCATCTTCTACAAATAGATATAAGATCAGAGGTTCTCCTGGTCTTGGTGAACTAAGCACCGGTGGATTCATCAAGTATTTCTTTATGTGGTCAAAGGCTTTCTGGCAATCCTCGTTCCACTTGACTGGCTGATTCTTCTTCAGTAGCTTGAAAATTGGAGCACAGGTGATAGATAACCTCGAAATAAACCTGCTGATGTACTGAATTTTACCCAAGAAGCTTCTCACCTGACGTTCTGTTCTTGGCGGTTCCATATCCTGAATGGCTTTTATTTTTTCGGGGTCAACCTCAATCCCGTTAGGTCCCACAACAAAACCTAACAACTTCCCTTTCGTTACTCCGAATACGCACTTCTTGGGATTGAGTCTCAAGTTATACTGCTTGACCCGTGCAAAGAACTTTTCCAACATCTCTGCGTGTTCTTCCTGTGTTTTTGTCATGATCACCATGTCATCCACATATACTTTTAGCCCTTTATGGATCATATCATGAAATAACATTGTAGCCATCCTCTGGTATGTTGCCCCGGCGTTCTTTAATCCAAATGGCATTACTCTATAGCAAAACGTTCCGAAATCCGTGGCGAAGGCCGTCTTGTGCTTGTCCACTAAAGCCATCAGTATTTGGTTGTATCCGGAGAATCCGTCCATGATAGAATAACATCCCATTCCGGCAGCACTGTCGATCAAAACATCTATGTGCGGAAGTGGAAAGTCATCCTTAGGCGAGGCTTTATTCAGGTCCCTGTAATCAACATAGACCCTTATCCTCCTCCCGTCTTTCTTCAACACTGGAACTATATTTGCCAACCATTCCGGATAGTGAACTACTTCTAAGAATCCTGCATCCAACTGCTTCTGGACTTCAGCTTTGATCTTATCCTGCCACTCTGGTCTGACCCTTCTCCTTTTCTGCTTTACTGGCTTAACACTCGGATCAGTAGGAATGAAGTACTCTGCTATTGATCTGTCGATCCCTGGCATGTCCGCATAGCTCCAGGCAAATACCTCTGAATTTTTTTAATGCATTCTTGAAGATCCTGTATGAGCTCAGGTTTAAAGTCTGATCCGATTTCGATTATTTTAGGATCTTCAGTGGTGCTTAAGTTAAATGCAAAATGATGCAATGCATTTATGTCAAATATGCGTGTGGTATAATCAATGCCATGAACGTGACAATCAGGAAAACAAGAAAACAAGTAGTCAAAGTTCACTTCCATTGATTGAAATAAGAGAGGAAAACCATCCATATTGTTCTCGAAACAAACATCAGAAAAACAAAATACAGGATTAATTGCCTGTTCAATACATTCATTACAAGTGTTCTTTATCGCCTGGATTACTTCATCGGCGTCTGCACCTTCTTCTTCTTCCGAGGTAGCTTCCACTTTCTCTTCCACCAGCTTCATCTTCAATACCTTCCTCTCTGCCTCTTCGGCATCTTCAGCAGCTAGAACCGACTGGAGGATCTGTGCCTTGGCCTTCTGCTCTTACACCAGCTTGGAAGCTTCATCCCCAATCCCAAAAAGTCTTCAAACTCAGATATCTTCTTTGACCACTCAGATTCGGTGCTTACTTCCGTCATACACATCATAAACTCAGTTCCATCCACCAGTTGTTCCAAGGAAGGTTCGGGCGACTTGACTAGCCTCTCCTCATAATCAGTCATAAATATCTCCAGGCCGGGGTAGGTCTTCCCCCTACTCTGAAATTCTCCTTCGGCTTGTGGAACAAAAAAGATATGATTCAAATTTGGCCCTCTGACTGGAGACCGAATCTCATACCTTTCCTTCTTTCTATTTTCAGAGTATCCCAATCCGCGCTTGTCTTGCTGTCCAAATGCCGATGAGAGAGGTTCAAACATTCCTTGCAGCTCCCGACCCAAACCTTTGCCATACTGCCAATGCATCTTCTTCATCATCTTCCTTGAAAAAGGACTCATTCTATTCACTACACTCTTGCTCTTGGTGGTGGGTGCATCAATTACTGCCACCTGAAAACCCGATAACGGTACCGCCAACTCTAAGCCTTCCACTATTGCCACATTCAGATCCTCTTGCGCGTTGACTGTCACCACGTCTGTACCCCATGGAATTTTCACTTTTCTGTGTAAGGTGGACGGAACTGCACCTAGAGGATGGAGCCAGGGTCTTCCCAACAAAAGAGCATAGTTGGCTAAGATGTCAAGCACAACCATGTCTACCCAACTTTCCACGGCCCTTGTGGATATCTTCGCTTTAAAAGTTCCTTTTGCACTCCTCATGGTGTTGTCATAAGCCTTGACCACCATATTTGATAGCTCGAGTTCTGATTCTTCGATTTTAAACTTAGATAGCATCTTCAACGGGCATACGCACAGTGCTGATCCGTTATCCACCATCACGTTCCAGGTATCACGTCCATTGACGGCGATCTGGATGTACAATGGCTTACAGTGGTTTCTTCCTTCTGGTGGGAGGTCCGAGTCAAAGAAAGTGACCTCGCCTATTCTTCGCTGTAGCACGTTGATCATATCAACACTTTGAATCTGAGCCGGCACTCTGACAAAAGTCATGGCTTCAAGTAAAGCTTCTCTATGCTCCTTAGATGCTATCAGCAAGTCCCATATTGAAATATCTGCTCTTGTTTTTTGCAACTGATTCAGTACTGAACTGGCGGTCATCCCACTAGGTACCCTATTCTGACTGCTTTCTCCAACCTCGATAGTCTTTTTGTGCCCTTTCACTACCTCTTCCTCTTTCTTTTTCTCTTTTAGCTCCTCGCCGTCTTTCTCTATTACTTTCTTCTTTGTTCCATCAGCAACAACCTCTTTTCCTTTAGCCTATACACTGCTCTCGGGATTGTATACTCGCCCACTGTGGGTTAAGCTCCGGACGCCTACCTCATTCACGTCTTCTTCACTGCTATAATACCATTGTTCTTCTTGGTCGACTAAGGTCTTTTGAATTGCAAGCTGGAGTTGCCCATCCTCATCTTCTGGCACATCACCCACCTTCACTGTGATGCTTTTCTCAATTTCTATCTTTACTGGCATCTTCCCTTCCTCATCGCTACTACAGTCATCCCATATGTTCAACATTGCGCACATCCGCTCCTCCCATTCGGCTTCCACCAATACCACTTCTTCTGGTAATCCACTCCCGATCGCATTGACCGATCCACCCGACTGAGACTTACGGGGCGGATAGTTGTACTGATATTGGGGAAGCGGGTTGTTCTTAGTGCTGGGCTTGTTCCTCTCCGAAGGCTTGGTAATTTTCCCGCTATCAATCAGATCCTAGATATCGTGCCTTAATTTGAAACATTCGTCAGTCGAATGCCCCTTGCACTGATGGTAATCACAATTTCGGTCCATATATCTCCCTCGCACGGGCTTAGTCGAGTCGACTGGCAGCTTCGACAGCACTCCATTCTTGATACACGATCTTAGCACTGTACTCAAGGGTCTTCCTAAATCGGTAAACTCTCTTCTGGCTCTTTCATTAACTGCCCCCACTATATTACTGCTCCCTGATTGGTTCTGATTACTACTTTCAGCATTTCTGTCACCATAAGAAGTCCGGTAGTTGCCAAACCCTCTATTCTTCTTCTTTTCCTCCTTGTACAGCTCCTCAATGTTCAAACCAGCGCTTTGAACTAAAGCAAAATCAGTGAGAGGCTGGGTTAACATCCTTTCCTTGAAGAAGGGCAACAAGCTCCTATTGAAGATTCTGATCAACTCTTTGTCTTTTGGCCTTGTTTGAACTCTATACCGCTTTGTTCTCCATCTCCTGTAGTAGTCAGAAAAGCTTTCATCCTTCCCTTGTCTCAAGCCCTCCAAATCACTCAAACCGAATTCATCGCTCTCATCGGTCTTGAAATGCTTGAGAAAAGCGGTCTGTAGTTTGATCCAATTCTTCTGAACCTCCTCATTTAGGCCATCGTACCACCTCCGATAGTCCTTATGTAATGTTTGCGGGAATACTCGCAAAACATCTTCCTCATTGTACCGGTTCATCTGAGAGACCCAGAGAAATTCAGACAGGTGAGAATGGGGATCATTGTCTCCTTCAAACGTGGTATGCTTGAATGTTTTGAATGAGGTGGAGCTGGTCGGGTGCAAAACATACTCAGTTATGTGAAAATTGGTGACCGGATCCTTTTCCTTCACTACAGACATTTTCTCGATTTTATCTTTCAGCTCTGCAGTTGCTTGATTACATCATTCTCCACAGGGACAGTATTCCCCACAGATGCCTGATTGTTTGAAACAGGTTCGGGAATTTGTCTTTCTTCAATCGCTGGTTGACTGCTCGAAATGGGAGTAGCTTGGTTTTGAGCTCTATCTTGGGCGAGAGCAGCGGCCACAATCTGAGCAATTGTTCTTATCTGAGCTTGCGAAAATCCGGGCTCATCCCCTATATCATCTGCCATTTCTACTGGATCTGAACCGGGTTCTGAATCTGATGAACTTGAATAGCTCGTGGAACTGACTGGAATAAACTTGGGGATTGGGGATGTTCAGGTTAGACGCTGACCAGGACGTCGGTTCCAAGCTCTCGAAGTAGTTTCCCGGGAAGGATCAATTCTGACAAAAAATGTCTCAGTTAAAGTAGGTCCTGCATGTATGCATGTGGAAATGAAAGCACATAGGATGAGAGATGCATTTCTAATGTGCTAAACCCAGCATGAAAATAAGATCTCGATTTCGACGACTGGACAAAAAATTCGGTATGAATGACACTTGACAGCGTGTTTTCGCAAGTGTACGAAATCGCAACAAGTAATATAGAGTAAGAGAGTATCGTATCCACAGGGATTGTATATCAATTACCAAAATTATGTTAACCTATTATTATTTAAACGATAATAAGAGAGAATTGCTATAAAGAAAAATTTAAAGTAAAAACAGAAAGAGATCAATCACAAAATTTAGATGAAAAGAAATCAGGGAATTGAACTACTAGGGAATTTGATTTCACTTAATTCTATCCAACTTATTTTATTAGTTCATTAATCAATTTTAATTGTTCAAGTAGGAGAAACAACCCTAGAGTCACTAACAAGCTCTCCCGATGTATTGTTATCTATTCTAATCTAGTATAATTACCTACCTTTCAATAGTGAAATCAAACATAAATCAGGTCCTTAGGTTTTGTGGTTGTTTTGTGAGTTCACAACTTAATAATTATTAACTTATGAAAACCCCCCTTGAGTCAAACCATATAGCTTCCGCGTCAAGTTATTATTCTCAAGTAAATTATTATCTTTTTCATATCAATAACCCTTCTCCCGATAGCAATTATTGAAATAGCTCAATCCAGGGGAAATTTTCTGCCTGGAAGTTTTAAGCACAATAATAATTTATAACGAGAACAAAGAAAAATAAATCTAATATTATAAACTGGAATCGAATTAAGTTACATCAAATCCCTAGTATAAGAGTTTAGCTGGACATAGTGATTAAATAAAACTCAGTCATACTTGAATCAATCATTATACTTAAAGACAATAATGAAAAGAAAGACAAGATGAAGAGTTTAGAAATAAAAACTGAATCACAGCTATGTTGATGGCTTCCTTGAATCTTGGCACAAATTTTGGATGCTTGAAGTCTTTGAGAAAGAGAGAATTATGTAAAGAATTGCACAAAAACGAGATCCCTAGCAATGAGAAGTTCCCCTGCTTATATAGAGCTCCTGAAGGTAATTTTGACTCCTTTTAGGAAATAGAATCCTTATTTAGTGCAAAATCTTCTATAGGAGATCATGACTGTTTAGGCTTTTGATCTCTTCTTGATTAGGACTCCTTTCTCTCCCAAAATAGGTTTAGGTCTTGTTTACTGTGTTTAGGAAACTCCCCGAGGTCGGCCCATGTGAGAAAAAGATTGATTTGCGTATCTATTTCACGCTAGTTCTGTCTACGTAGCACGGGCGTGCCAGTATGCACGGGCTGGGTGTGCTTTAGTCTGGAAGTCTGGCTAGTGAAGCACGAGGTGTGCTAGGCAAGCACAACCTGAAGACTCCTTGAGGCACGGGCGTGCCACATAGCACAGGCAGGGCGTGCTTGCTTCTGTCACTCCTGCCTGAAATTGTCACTAGGCATTGACACGCCCTAGACCCCATAATGGCACGGCCGTGCCTTTTGACACACCCAAGCCGTGCTCTCTTCTGTCTCTCCCTTGATTTCCTTAGCTTTTAGCACGGTTGTGCCTTCTAGCACGGCCTGGGTGTGCTAGAGGCTGAGTGTCTTGCCTTTTGATGTTCTCTTCTGTGCCAAATTCCTACAATTTTCTCTTATATCAAGCGGGTTAAGAATCAAGGAAGCTTTGAACAAAATTATACTAAAATCAAATTAAAGTAATAAAACTTACTAAAATTCTAATAAAAACTATATTCAAAACACTATAAAATTAACACCTATCAAATGACACGTCAATAACTTATTTTATACTTGAACATTTCGAGCATTATCTGTCGTCGACCGTTCCTTTTGAATTTACGATCGACTATTTTCTCTCTAATCCCTAACTTTTGCCTCGGAATGAAAGAATCTCCGAGCGGGATTTTATTTTGTTATTTTTTATTTTGTTGTATCCTTACTTTTTGCCTTGGGACATATGGCCCCAAGCAGGATTTTCATTTCATTTTGTTACAACATTCTGTAATCTCTCACTTATTTTCAAATAATACAAGAAATGTAAAAATACAAAGGAATCGCAACCCCCTTATATCTCCCTTTTCTTTTGGGTATGGATTTGCTATAAGTGATTGCATTATATTATTCAAAACAAATTTGAAGTCCAGTCTCAAAATCAAGGTCAAATGTCCATGCCGAACATTAGCTCTTATTAATGCATGGCTGAAAAGGAAAGTGTTACATGGTGCATGAATGTCACAACATATGTACAATTTATAACACAGAGGGGAACGGGAGTTGGGAAATGCATGCCTTCCAACCTTATTTCTCCCACACACGGATTCCATTGGTATAAAATTCCGACATCTGTTTCCTAGGAATTGGTCTAATCTCGACAATCAACAGGGGGTTTTGAGATTGACGATATCATCTCTCGGAAATGAATGCGGCATAACAACAGCAAGTAGAACCGGGTATTTCCTTAGGGGAAGTAACTACAGTTTTTTAACTACATGCATTGGCTTTAGTCTTATTGGGCTTAACAAAGTCTGGGTTCCGCAAACAGGATTCGGGCTTTGTTAGGCCTGCTCCTTTTGGCGCACCTTTGAGGTACTAGGCTTGCGGTTGGTAATAATGTTAATTCTCGGATGGATGCACCTAAATCGCATGGTTTAGGCTAGATCCACCGTCAAACTTAACACCAGTACCGAGGGTAGTATGGGTAGAATGAGGTGAGAAGAGAGAAATGCGAATGAATGCAAAAATCCTATAAAAGGAAAGGAAAGCAATTAAACACATACGGATGATTAAAAATTTTCCATCAGCTTTGCTAACCAATTTTATTTAGAAAAGTAGGTTTTTTAGAGTCAATTCCTAATTGCAACCACTAAATTATTTATTAAAAATAACCGGGGATTAGTAGGTGCAAAATCCCCAGTGAAGTCGCTAAACTGTTTTCGTCCCAAAAGGAGATCCCAAAAACCCTGGAAGGATCTCGGAAAACATCTTTTTTATTATTGTATTATTGTTTTGGAAAAAGGTGATAAAAAAATCTTTTTGGATATGCGATGCCGATAAATCGATCTTATAAAATATTTTGAGTCGCCACCCATTTTTTCGGCAATGGGACCGTTTTTATTTTATTAAATGACTCCATTTAACCCATTTTTATTCAAGGCCAAATTATTTAGAAAAACTAGTCAGGCGAACCAATGAGGTTCTAGATAAGGGAATTGGGTACGTCAGCCCGTTGGAAGTCGACGCCCGGAAAACCGGCCTCTTTTAACCTACGATTTCTAATTGATTTTATTTTAGAAAAGCCAATTATTTAACTAAACCCAACCCGAATAAATCGAACCGAGTTCTTATGTGGAAAATTTATTAACCATCCCAAATAGGTTCATCCATTGCATTCATCATAAATTAACCATCACATCCACCATTCATCCACAATATACAGTAAAAATAATTAAAGACCCGCTCTTGCCTTATGGTTAAAGGCGGGCCACAAACCGAGTTTAATAATATAATCAATAGTAAACAATAAATAACAAATCCCAAAATCTTGTAATCACAATGAATTAATCGATTTAGTTTGATTAAGACATAATTTGCCCATTATTGATCATTTTCCGGATTAAGATTAAAAATCTACTTAATGACATGAAATTAAGACAAAATAAGAAAAGTGTTCTGGAACTTGAAGACAGTCGCATCACGCAACTGTTCTATGAAGAACAGTCGCATGACGGAGCTCTTGTCATTTATTCTGGAACTTAGAGCAGTTGCATCAAGCAGTTGTTCTATGAAGAACAGTCGCGTGATGGAACTCTGGTTATTGTCCTGAAAATTGGAACAGTTGCGTCACGCAACTGTTCTAGGAAGAACAGTCGCGTGACGGAACTCCTAGCTACGTGACGGAACTGTTCGTGACTTTATTAAAATCCTCAGGTATATTGATCATTTATTCAAAGCAAAATATTAGACACAAATATAAAAACAAAATGGAAACTGAGTACACGAACAGCTGCGTCACGCGGGTGGTCCACTCCAGGTTAAGGGCTTTTGGACATGAACAGTCGCGTCACGCAGGTAGTAGCTGCGTGACGCGGCTGCTCTGGTCTGCAACTACCTTTCAAACTACTCTTTTTACGTGTTCTTTTTGTCAAAAATGATTAAACTCAACTCAGAAATGTCCAACAATGGGGCAAAATTACGTCTAACCAATAACAGATCAACTAAACACTATGAAAATAAGATTTTTAAGAAATAAAAGACTAGAAATGAAAAAGAAAAGTTAAAATGGTTACCTAGCCCTCAGATTTGAGGATTGCATACACTTTGATTAGCTCAGGAACACAGTCTCACAATCCCAGAAGTGTGGTTATCACTTTTTTCACAGAACGAAATGTTTCTCTCTTTCTTTCCTTTCTCTCTTTTTCTCTTCTTATATTTTTTATGCTTTTTGATTTCAAAACTAAATTGTTAATGGCTTGATCTTCCTCAAGTTTACTCACTTGAGTTCTTGGGGAAGAAAACCCTAGCCGTTTAATGAAAACTTAGCTTAAAACCTTAGAATTTTTAGAGAAAAACGAGAGAAAAGTCAAAAGTCCCGTTTTTAGCACAAAATGTCGTATTTATATGGGTAGGGAAACAGAACATAGTCGCGTCACGCAGGTTATACCCGCGTAACGCAACTGTAAGTTGCGTGACGCAGCTTACTTTTCGTACAGTTGCCGGGTATCCATACAAACAGTGCAGGCCGTTGCACAGGCGCGCGCCAGAGGTGTCAGCCTCGTTAGAGTTGCGTGACGCAACTAAGAGTGTCGTCACGCAGGTAATAGCTGCATGACGCAACCCTAACGCGGGTCAGACTCCTTTGGGCCGGTTCGATTCAAATTTTGGTTCAAACACTTCTGGTTGATCGTGATATCTTATCCCTTATCCTCTTATCATCACCGGGTCAGGTGGGGGCACAAAATTACGCGTCAACACACCGAAACCCCCGATGAGCCGTCATCACACATGGCCTGCCCTCTCAAACGTATGCACCAAGGAGCCGATCCCCTATACACGGTCGACCAGTCTAATCCTCACTTGACCAACCCTCTCATTGTTTCTCCATTCTTTTTTTTCCATTACTAATAGGAGGCCACCCTGTGATTTTTCCATATCAATCATACATACATGCACACGGGGGCACCGATCTCTCCATACATGGTCGAAAGTATCGTAGACCGCCCTCACAAACCCGTAGTGACCCATTTCATCTCAAATCCACACAAACAAAGCATATAATCATCACAACACAACTAATCAAACATTTCATTTAAATGCAAGCACATTAAATAAACAAATATTGTTATATAAATGTAAAAATATATAGATAGAAACCTAAGTATAAAAGTAACAAATTTTTATGCTATAAAATAAATAAGTAATAATTAAACAAATAGGTGATTATAACATTATGTAGTAATATATCTATGCATGATGCCAATGGTAATGCACTATTTATTATTACTCACAATGATTGGAGAGGATACAATTTCTCTTGGTTCAAACTTGGGAAAGCTGAGAAAAGACCCAGACAATCTAAAGGTGATAACAGAAATAAGAGAAAAGCTTATATAAGAATTTAGAATTAAATTACTTAATTTAAGCTTCTAGTTAAACTTAGAACTATTGAGATTCTATCGAAAATTCGGTAGAGTCTCCTCTAAAACCTGGACGCAACCACCTATTGACTATCCATAAATCACAAACAATATATAAAGCCCATCCGTCGGGCAAATCCTTATCAAACCCATCCGCCATTTATAACATTTATCAAAATCTCATCCTCAATATTCAGTCACATAATTCAATTTCATTATATCAATATCCAAACATAATCATATCCCAAACTTCAAATACCTTTATGTATACACATATTTGCACTTAATAATTCTAAACTCCTGAACCAATTAACTAATCACAATCGGCTACCATAAATACAATAAACTAATCAAATTAATTTATTCATAAAAGAATAAAAATATTCTATTTATATAATACTATTCAAATAATCTAATTTCTTGTCATTTAATCATATATACTTTAATAACCAACTAATCTAACATAAAGGCTAAAATATTCTATAAACATTAAATTCACACAAATAGTTTAACATACCACTACCAAAATAAATTTACTTTACTAGGTAACTAGATTAAATTTTCTAGGATTATAAAACTCATAATCAACCCACTTTCTACGATTTTTCAGCTTTAAAGCCGAATTTTTAAATTTTTGTCAAAAATTATTTAAAGGCGAAATGAGGTTGGATTGCAAAACTATTTTTATATTCATAATCTACAGGAAGAGTACAAGGTTTGCCCTTTGTGAACTTCGGTCACCAAAGCCACCGCCGGCGCTGCCATCCATGGTGGTCGGAGGGCCGATGGTTCTAGGATTTCTCAGAATTCACCTATTAGTTGTATTTTTTATATAGAACCCAATTTCCTAATCAATTTCGTCATCTAAGGCTTAATTACATCTAAAGCCCAAAATGTTCTTCAATTTAAAACCTAAGTTCTAACTCTTTCAAAACTTCACTTAATGATCAAACTAATTAAAGAAAGATTAACTAAGAGTGGTAAGGGTTAATTGTCGACTAATCTGATTGAAAGAAGTTGCCAGAAAATGCTTGAGCTCGCCTGAAGTCGAAGAGGAGGCAGTTGTTGATGGAGACAGCTTCATTTTGCGACACAGGGGCTCCATCATCGAAAAGAAGGTCGGCAATTTGCTTACCAGTGCCTATGGGTTTGATTGCCACCTAGTTCTCGTCGAACGGTGGTCGAAAAACTGATCGAAAGGAGACATCATGGAGAAGAAAAGGGAAGAAAGAGAGAAGGGAAAGAAAGAAATAGGTGGGGCGAAAAAAATTGGAATGGGTTTCGAGTAGTTCTAGAATCTAATTATTTATTATTATTATTATTATTATTATTATTATTATTATTATTATTAGTCAACAAATTGGTCAATAACTTCTTCAAGAAGTTGATTTGGTTTTACTTTGTTTTAGGTTTAGTTCATTTGGGTTTTATTTGATTTGCATAATCAAATCAAATTGAATATTGCATAATAATTTAATTCATGAAATAAAGTTTACGTGGCATTTTGGAATTAAATTTAATTTGATAGGTTTTGAAAATAACATTTCGGATTGTTTTATTAACTAATCGATTGTGTTAGTTTGTTTGAGATCCAGAAATTTTCTTTTGGATATGCCTCATTGTTTTTCTTTGGAACCTCAATTCTTATGTTCTTGGTCGAATTGATCTAATTTCTTTAGTTTTCTTCTAAGTTTTCTTCCGAAAGATATTAATCATAGTAGAAGTTAATGAAACAAGTGTTGGTGATGGTTTAATTGGAGAAATTTCTAGTACTAGAAACCCTAATTTTGCTACCACTCAAAATCCTAATTTTACTGGTAATTAGAATGGAGATCCTCTAGCTATGCAAATTTCAAATGATCCAGTTATGATTTTAGCTTCTACTCTACTTAATGGAACTAATATTCGTACTTGGAGTAGAGCCATGTGTATAGCTTTAGGGGCGAAAAATAAATTAGGGTTCATGGATGGAAACATTAGGGTTCCTGATGTAGAATCTGTTGAATTTGAACAATGGAAAAGGTGTAACTTTATGGTGACTGCTTGGTTAGTAGAGGCCTTTATGTACACATCTAACTCTAAAGAGTTATAGGCCGAATTGGCTGAACGCTTCGGGGAAAGTAATGGTCCCATGATCTATCAATTGCAATGAAACATAGCTTCGATATCTCAGGGAAATGATATTGTTTCTGTGTATTACACCAAACTAAAAAAGTTATGGGATAAGTTGAGTAGTGTAGATTATATTCCTGCTTGTACATGTGGTATTGCTATTCATTTTGCAGCCTTATCCAACAGAGATAGACTTATGCAATTCCTGATGGGGCTTATTGATAACTATGATCAGGTGCGAAAGCAAATACTCATATTGGATCCTTTGCCAAGGGTTAATGCGTATTCGTGATTCTAAGGGTGGAATCTCAAAGAATTGTTAGTTTTGGTTTACATGATTCTTTGGAAACCGTTGCTTTGATGGCTAAACCATTTAGTGGATATCAAGTTGATAATAGAAAACCCTAAAAATTCTTTCCCAAAGGACAAAGACACTATGATTTCTGTAATAAGGATGTATACATTAGGGATAAGTGTTTTAAGCTTCATGGATTTCTTGAAAACTTCAAGCTTATGGTTCTAAAGCCAAATTTGGTTTTCACTCTTCCAATAAATTTGCCACTAATGTGAGTCATGGAATTGATACGCAATGTGCTGATTCTCCTTTAGAATCTTTATCACATGAAGAGTCTGCTTATTCAATTCTCATTTTGCTAACTCCTTGCACCAAGAAATGATGAGACTTATGAAGGGTAAAACCATTGTTCATGAAGAGCATTCCTCTCCTTAAGCTGCTGCAGTCAACTTAGCTACATCTTTTGCTGGCATAAATGACAACCTTCTCAAATATTATCATATTTCTTTTGTTCCTGAAGACAATTGGATAGTTGATTCAGGTGCCACATATCATATGACACCTATTTCCTCTTTTTTCACTTCTTTAATTGTTTTTTATTCTCCAATTCCTATTTGTTTACCAAATGAAACTCATTGTTCTGCCAACCAAGTAGGGTTTAGAATATAGTAAAATTAGTGTTGATTGAGCAATTTAAGAATGGAGAAAGCATGAATCATTGAAGTGTCTTCATTTTCCACTACAGATTCCATCTGGGTTGGACTACATTGAGTGGCTAAAACGTGAAATTGAAGAACGTAGAGGTTAGTTAACTCTCGAAACTTTACTCTTGCTTTCTGCAATGCTGTAATGTTAAACATTGGTGGGTTTTTTGATGAAATATTATATAAAATCATGGCCTGAGTTAAACAATTTAATGGTTTTTCCCCCTAAACATGGGGAGAAAAAGATGAGCCAAGAAAAAAAGATAAGGAAGTGCAAGAGGAGGGGATCTCAAATGAAGTGTGGATTATGCAATCAACCTAGTCATAACAAAAGGGACTGCCCAGCAAAAGGGGGCACTTCTTCTCAATATGTGATCTTTCATATTGAATTCCAGTCCATAAGAGTTAATTTATGGATTATGACTATTAATGAATTTATAATCAAACTAAAATGTTATGGTAATATCCTTACAACTCCAAGAAGTGTGCCTAGCACTGCCACCTTAATCAATATTACATAAGGAATGCAATCAAACAATGTCACATCAATAAGAAGCTCACAAACTACCACCCAAATTAACACATCCATTATAATTCTATAAAAAGTTAGAAGTGCACCAAGAGGTAATAATCTAAATCCATAATTTTATTTCATTTTGTCCAACTCATAAGCTTTCGCTGATATTTTAATTGGAAATACAAGTACAACAAGAACTACAAACACAATTGTGGGTAAGAGTATGGTTTGACCAAGTGACAAGGGCAAGGCCCCTACTCTAGCAGGTCAAAAGAGGAGATTTGACTAGCATAATATCGTATCCCAAGTCAAAAGACATGCAACACGAAGGGTAAACCGCTGAGAGAGAAAAGAACTTTTCAAGGAATCACCTTTTTGTGCCCCTCATACTCTGATAAGGTTCGTTGATACAACCTCAGTATATGACGCACATGAATTGATTTCAATAAGAAAAGGAAATTTGAAGTCGGAATAGATGAATGCTTAACTTTCCTTGTCTTCACTGCCTGACGCTTTTTTGAAGACGATGGTCAATGAGAACTAAAGAATGCTTAAAGCAGATTCTTCAAGTTTGTGGGTCCAGTTTATGTATGGCACAACCCAAGAGGGGGGGGTGAATTGGATTTTTTAAAAATTTGGATTTCAAAATAAAATATCAGAATTCTGTTGTAGCGGAATTAGAAAGCGTTTGTGGGAGCTAGTTATCAAATTTAGAACTACCTCACAAAGCTTGTTGCAAATTTAGAAAGACTCTGTGAAGAACAACTACTGCGTTTAGAACTGCTTCACAAAGCGTACGCAATTTTAGAAAGACTCTGTGAAGAATAGTTATTGCGTTTACAACTACTTCACAAAGCTTAAGCAAATTCAGAGACTCTGTGAAGAATCAATTATTGCATTTTAGAAATATTTCACAAAGCTTTAAGTAAAATTAGAAAACTAATTATAATTCATATTGTGATTTATATTGAATGAATAAGGACAAATTAGAACTTGGTATAATCACAATATAGAAATCCAGAGTTCTAATGTTCCACATGGATAAAGCTTATTCACGTTTAGAAACAGAAATTCATTAACAACTTTGCATTTCTAAGAAAATTAACAGATGTGTAAACATAATAGAATCAAGCAGAACTTCAGAAAATAAAAGAAGATAAATATAGAGATTTATAATGGTTCGGCACTAACTCGCTTACATCCACTCCCCAAGACTCATCTTGAGATCCTCCATTATGTTATCTCTTTTCAAGGGTAAGAGACAAACCAACATTATAAGGAAACAGATCAACACTTAGATCTAATCTTTATCCCACTAGATTTCCAAAGGTTTTAGTCAACCTCAATCCTTTCTGTTTTTGCAAAAAACAGAAACTCACATCAAGACATTAGAATCTCACACAAGGAGAAGGTCGCTTGATAACCTATTACACTATAGCTTTTCACCTAAGCTATTACACAAAAGTTTTTCATTTAAAAACCTCTAGTCTACAACAGATTACAAAAATCTATATAAACAGAGAGAAATGCAATTATAAGCACAGGAAGAACAGAAAACAGATTTAAAAAACAGATTTAAAGTTTAGAACTGTTCTTTAGAAAAAGTTGTTATTAAATTTTCTTTTCTCTTTAAAGAATATTTCTTGAAGCAAAAAGATTAAAAAAAATAAGGGGGTTTGAAGAGAGAGCTTTGAGAGATCTGAAACTTTTAATCAATGGACTCTTACTCTTGCAAAAACCTCAACGTTTTCAAAAGAAAAAAAAACGTCTTTTATAAGAGAGGTGAAGTTCACATTTTTATAAGATGTTGATCTTTTAGCTTTAAAGAATATCTTTGACATTCCAAAAGTAAAAGATGTACGAAAATATTTTCTATATTCATTTATTTGTTGCCAAAATCTTTTTTTATTTTAGGTAAGTAGAATTAAAAACAAGATTTGACTTTTCTTTTTAAGGTAATTTCCGAAAGTAAAAGATATGTGAATTTTTTATAAATACTTGATTATTTGTTGCCAAAAATAATTAAGCCAAAATCTTTTTCATTTTAGGCAAGTAAAATTAAGAACAAGATTTGACTTTTTTTTTAAGGCAATTTTCGAAAATTATTTTGAGAGAAAAAAAATATTCTTGTGCTTATAAAAGAATATTCTCTCTATCCTACAATATATTCTAAGATACTAACCACTGAAAAAATCTTCAATAATTTTCATGCTCTTCAAAGAATCTTGGATTTATAGGAACTTGTTTTGTTTAGCAATTTTCATATTAAAAATCTACATAAAATAATTCTAGCACATACAAGAATATTAAATTTATTTGTTTTGTAAAATCAAAATCTCAAGATAAAATTGACCATTGAGCCGACAAAGTTCAAGTTCATCTTGGCTTTGGATTTATGTTTCAGGTGTGCATTGCTGATATAGGTTTTCCAATGTTTGAACTTCTATTGCTTATTAAGGATTTCACTTTCCTTTTTAAGTTACTTATATTTCCTCCCTTCTAAACATGTTCATCAATTCTAATAGCTTAGTGTTGATTACTAGATTGTGGTCATTTAGTGGTAGGAATAAGAAGCTCTTCAAGTTTCCTTTCAATGGAGCCCCTCTTTTGGTAGAGAAAAAGTTTTGGAGGCATTTTCTATTCATGTATTTTCTATTTGAGCTATTGACTTCATTATTTCGTCTAGCCCAAAATATTATTCTAAACCATTAAAAGAAATTAAAAGATTATTTCGTTTATTTAAATACAAAATGGTAGGCACTGCAAAATCAACCCAGCAAAATCCAAAATTTTGGATTTTGATTAGATTTCGGTAGGATTTAGGTAAAACCTTATAAGTCTTGGGTATAGTTAGGGTAATGAATATTGCTATTACCTATTGGAACCAAACCTAAACTTTTAGGCACGGGTAACGCCAGACCCAAAACCTAAGATATTGAAAAATATGATTTTTTGAAAGTATAGCATGTAAGTTTTCGTAATTTGAGATTTATACTAGACTTGAGAGTTTTATTTTGTTATTTACCAAGCTTTTCTTAAGTATTATTTTCATAATTGAACAAATACTTTTATTATTTGTATTAAGGAAAAATTATAATCTTGTCCGCATATAATGTCATAATTAACTATTATATCATTGTGTTTTGTAAAATATATTAGATTATCCCAATATTTTAGTCTAGTTACACCATATTGTCCTTTCATCCAACCTAGTCCATTTTGGCCGTTAAATGGGAAGAAAAAGACAAAAAGACCTTGTTGAATTTCAAAAAAAAAAAAAAAATAGGAGAGAAAAAGAGAATGAAATTAAAATGGTACATATCATGCAAAGAGTATTCACAATTTACAGGTTGCCAACAGCATAGTTCAAACACTCAATTTTGCCCAAATCCCTCATATTTTCTTTATTTTGACAAACAACGACATCTTTCAGGTCAAACAGGTCCCGGAACATTTTGGTTATTTGCGCAACTTCACCTTCATCTACCTCATTTGCGTCTCTAGCCTCCCTTGAGTCCCTTGTATTGTCAAATGTGCTGTCCTTGCACCAACATAGAAAAGTATTGCACTTGTTATTCTAATAATAGTAGAAGAAACAATTCTTGTTCTTGCTTGTCTCAAGTATTCTTATCTTAGTCCATATTCAAATACCTCCCTTCCCAAACACAATTGGTTGCACTGGAAGAACAATTTGTCCTCCTTTCACCCATTGCAAACCTTAGCTCTTAACTTTTTCCCCATTTTTTTTTGTTCCTTTCTATCTCAGTTTAGGCGTGTAAATTATACAACACATCACTTACTATTTTCAAATGCTTTTTCGGTAATAAACATGTGTATCACTCTTCTGATTGTCACTTCTCTCTTTAACTTGTCTATGAAATGAAGTCAATTGAACATAAGAACAGTATCATGTAACGACACTAAAATATGGGGACAATAATTAATTATTACATTATATGAGAAAAAAATAATTCTTCCATCTCATTTTATTTGTTTGTTATTCTTTTTTTTGATATCTCAAAATATTTGCAAGGTTTCTAAATTTATATATCTAAATAATTATTTTTCTCATAATAATATTTATGATTGTTCATTAAATGAAGTGACTTTATTAATATCTTAATGAGTTAAGGATAAAAAAAGGTAAAGTAATATTTATTGACTAAATTCTTAATATGCGTATTTTATCAAACTATACAAATAAAATGGGACAGAGGGGTATAATTTTTCCTTGATTCAAATAGGACTATTATACACATATTTTTATATTTTTATTTTAAATATTTAACAAAAACAAAAACCATTACCGGCAACTCATTCTGATATTAGATTGATCAAGTTTAGGTTTATCAGACTTGCTTTTTAAATTTATAAAATGAACCGGAAACAGAAACAGTAGTTAACGACTCGAGCATTAAGGTTTTAAATTGGATTTCCTTTCCCCATTTAATGTGGATTTCTACAACCCAAGGCCCACTAGAACTTACCGGGCCTAACGAACTTAATGTGACCAAATATAATAATACAATTTTTTTTTTTTTTTTTTGGCTTGTATTATGTGATTTTATCTAGAGGTGAGCATACAGTCTATTCAACTAATTTTAAGCCAATTGTAAAACCGTACTAAATAAAATCAAAATTAAAATCAGTCGAATTTTAATTTTATTAATTGAATTTAATCGAAATAGAGAGAAAATCGAATTACTTATATTTTATTTACTGTGTTAATAGATTTGTCTATATATATGGAAAAAATATTTTTTTTTTTGAAAATATAATTCATTAATAATAATATCAAGAACTACAAATAAGTATTTAGACCAGACATATAACTTTACTATTAATAGTTAATAGTGTTCTCTAATCTTTTAACAAATTAAAAGAATTCATATCCTTTTGAATAATGAAGCTAAAACTAAAAAATATAATATTAAATCTTTCTGCTTGGAGTTGATCTTGACAAAAGATATAAATCTTCGTATCAGCAACTAGTCCGTTAATTAATTTGATTTGACAAAAGATATAAATCTGCTTGGAGTTTTTTTTATTTTGATTTAAAATATAAGAAATTGGGATGATGTGAAATTAATGGTTTTAGCTTAAAAGAAGAACATTATAACATTTTTTTGCTTTTTCCTTTGGGTTGTATGCTTAGCTTTTTTTTTTTTCCAATTTTATTATTATTTTTATTTTGCTAATTTTAGTTTTGTTTTATTTATTTTTACAGAAATTGAAGTGTGTGCAATTCAAGATCTAATTTTAGTTTTTTTATTTATTTCTACAGTAATTAAAATGTGCAATTCAAGATGATTAAAATATATTTTATGCAATAATGAATTAGCTATTATGTTTCAATATTTTTTTTAATTACATATTCTCAATCATATTAAATCTCTAAAAACAATAACAAAATCAAGTATTTAGATCGTATTAAGTAATTTACAATTCCACTTTATTTTAATGAAAAATATAAGTATTATACGGTCGCGCAAAGCGCGAGTTACTGTTTAGTATCATTATATATATATATAATGGAGAATCAAAGCTTTTCCATATATGCTGAGGTGACACTTTCTCTAAAAAATAAGAGTGTACAATGTTGGAACATCTTCATTTATCTCTTCGGTTTTAAAATTTTTAAATGAAAATAATTATTAGAATGGCGTATTCGGTTCTCAATAATTATTAGAATTGTCTCTTCAGTTATCTTTTCCAAATTGCCAATTATCATATCATGAGTTTCATATTATCTTTTGGTACTTCTTGCCTCCTCTTCTTGCCGCTACATTGGCATCCCAAACAACCAACGGCAAAAGGTTCAGGCAATTTGGAATCTTCTCAAACATTATACATACTAATCTATATAGTCTATTTACAGTCTATTTTATAAATTAGATTAGATCCTATGTTTAGTTCTAAAATAGAGGATGATGCTGGAAATTTTTTTTGCTTCACCCTTTATAGAAAGCATAACTTTGGTAAAAAATTTATTGGAAATGCATCACAAATTCAGAAGCCTGGTTTGGGTTCAGCAGAACTATTGTTGCGCCACCTAGAAGCAACATACGCCAAGATTGTTGACATCAAAGGTAATTAGTAGGAAGCTTAGCTGGCTGCTTTACAATTGTTTCTCATGCTTTAGGAAAGTTTTTGTGGCTGTAATTTCCCAAACACATAATTCTAGAATTTTCTTGAGCATGATCTTCACATATAGATTAACCAGTAGAAGGAGAACTATGGTATGCTGAATTAGATAATTTCTACTTAATTGATAGATGGACGAAGCAAGCTCAAAAATTCAGTAACAAGACAGCTGATGGCTTTATAAAAGAGTTTAGTATTACCATATTAAGAGAACCAGAGAAGCTGAACAAAGACAAGGAGAAATATTTCTAGATGAATTTTGATTTCAGCCAATGTTTTTCTTGACAATAGAAATTCACATGATCAGAAAATATTGTAAGAATTTAAATTCTATGTCAGCATACTGATTCATACAATTTTTATTATACGTTAATTGCTTTCATTTTCTTTTTTAAGGATAAACCAAATTGATTTATAAAAATTATCATATAGCTTCTATTATACGTTTTATTTAAAATAAAATCATTATATAGGTATATTTATTTAAAATAAATTTTAAAAAATGTAAAAATTTTCAAATGCCTCATTTATACACCACTTTATCATGGAATTATATTATTTTTTCCATAGAAAGAACTAAAAAAAATTACATATCGGAATATTTATATGTAATATAATTTCAAAATTTTATATTTAAAAATTTATACTATTTAAAATTTTATTTTTGAAAAATATATCCAATCAAATCATACCAACATATAAAAAAATGATTAATAAAAATATATATTTTTTCTATTTCTATCTCCCTCCTATATAAAATAATTTAAATTATAATCAAAATAAAATAAAATAAATATAAAATATAAAATATAAAAATTTTTAAATGTCTCATTATCATATATATTTATTAAAAAATGAATTTAAAAAAGATAAAACTTAAAATTTTGAATGCTTAATTATCTATATATATTTATTTAAAAAATAATTTTATAAATTATATCCGATCAACTAAGAAAATTTATATATATATATATATATATATATATATATATCACATAAATATATTTAAGAGAAGATTAAAAAATATATAAAATTTCACATGAAATATTAGATCAATTAAATATTTATTAATCTTATTATTATATAAATTTTTTTCATCTTTATTACTAGAATCTGATTATTTCTAAGAGTATTATAAAAGAAAAATATCACATATTATTTTCTATAATAAAAAAAAAACTATTAGGAAACTATTTTTATTTTAGATAATCGTCTATAAGAAAAAGAAAGTGAAGAAAAATTAATTAACTATTTTCATGTATACCACTTTATCATGAAATTATATTATTTTTTCCATAGAAAGAACTAAAAAAAAAATAAATATCAGAATATTTATATGCAATATAATTTCAAAAATATAAATTTAAAATTTTATTCTATTTGAAAATTTATTTTTTAAAAATATATCTAATCAAATCATACAAACATAAAAAAAAGAGTATTAATAAAAAAAAAAATACATTTTTGATATTTTATCTCCTCCCTAAATAAAATACTTTAAATTGTAATCAAAATGAAATCAAATAAATAATAAATTTGAAAAATAAAATATAAAAATTTCAAATGTCTTATTTATCATATATATTTATTAAAAAATAAATTATATACAATCAACTAATAAACTGTAATTTTTTAATTGGTCATTATTAAAAATATTTTAAAACATTTTAAATTTCATTAAATGTGATATAAGTAATCCATTATTTTCTCATCATTCTCACTGTTATATATAGTATAGATGGATAGTATATAAAACTAAATTTTACAATAACAAAAACAAAGTAAATAGTAAACAATTAAAAATATTTGAAAACAAAAAAAAACAGAATAACATATACATTAATTATTTTAGTCATTAACTTTACAACAGAAGAAAAAACAACCATTAAAGAATTAATATTAACTGTGGATTCTTTTTTTTTTTTTTTTTTTTAAATCAAAATTCAAACAAAAGAATGCGGAACCTACAAGTGGCTTGGGTTTTATTGTTATGTTTTAGAAAACAAGTGAAAAAAAACCACATACTATCTAGGTAAGTGAAGGAAGTTCTCTTATCCTCATCCATAAATTTCTAAACAATTTAGACATATTTTGTTAACAGGACTAAAACATTAATCAATTAAAGTTTATTGGTACTGCACTGGATCTGAAAGCTCCCTGAAAATAGCAATCAAATTCTGTACTATGTCCAAACCACGCCTAATCTTTAATTACATTTCATTACAACTCACTAAATAAATAATTATTTAATTTTGGTTCAATTTTTAAAACCCTAAACATCAAACTAATTTAATTCAAAAGGCAAATCAAAATTAAAAAATTAAATTGAATGATTCGATTTTTTGGCATAAAAATTTAATTTATTCAATTTATAATGGCCCGATTTAACTTAAACCAACAGAATCCCGCCCCTTTTTGCTGGCTACTGGTTAGTGGTTAGTGGTTACTGGTTACTGGTTACTGATTATCACAGTAAGTAGAGAACAAAAATCAAAGGCTTATCCTCATTTCTCCAACTCCATAAACAATGGCAGTGTCCTTACACCAGGCTTACCCTTACCTCTCCACCTTCAAATCCACTTTAATACCAACTCGCCCCGACTCATACCGACTCGCTTCTTATTCAGTCAAGTGCTCCGTTACAACCACCGATTCCCGCCGAATCACAGTCAAGAACGGAAACGATTCGCTAGACATATGCCGAGTCTTGAATGGAATGTGGCAGACAAGCGGCGGTTGGGGCAGTATTGACCGAGACAACGCCGTTGACGCTATGCTCCAGTACGCCGATGCCGGACTCACCACATTCGACATGGCTGATCACTGTAAGTAATTAATACCTGTCTTTTTTAGTTTACAACTGGTTCCTTGTGATTTATGTAGTGGCCACGTAATTTTCTTCTTCTTTTCAATTATGTCCTAATATCTGTTACTTGAATTGCATGGTGGCCACTCACTTAATGTTCTTTTTCAATAACGTCCCCAGATATTGGATAAAGTTAGTTGAATTGTAATTTTTGTGTGTTTGTGTTTAAAAGGTCATAAATTTATTTATCCTCAAAATCAAATTGTCTCCTTTCTCTGTGTTTAGAAGGCTATAAATTTATTGCAAAGATATACAATACATTTATTTTTGTGTGTCTCCTTTCTCTGGGGTCTTCTTTTGAAATGGTAGAGTTGATTATACACAATTCTTTTAGTAACTTCAGCTTTAAACCACTCAAAGTGGGAACTAGAAGAAGAGTTTTTGAACTAAGGAAACATTGTTTGAAGCCATTGAAATGTGTATTAAATGAAGATAGTAACCGGAGAATTGTAGTGAAGAATGGGAAAGATTCATTAGATATAAGTAGAGTGGTGAATGGGATGTGGCAGACAAGTGGTGGCTGGGGCAAGATTCAACGTGATAAAGCTGTTGATGCTATGCTTTCTTATGCTGATTCTGGATTGACTAGTTTTGATATGGCTGATATATGTAATTGAGTTGCAAAGAATTTAGCTTTTCTTTTTGTACTTTTGATTGATATGGTCAATTGACTAAACCTTAAAGTATATTTGTGAGGTCACCAGTTTCATTATTTTAATGTTGCAGATGGACCTGCTGAAGATCTTTATGGCATTTTCATCAATCGAGTTCGCCGAGAACGTCCGCCTGAGTTGTTGGATCAGATTAGAGGGTGAGTTAATTAACCTGATTTGTGAGGCCTTGTTGCTGTGGTTTGATCTTTGATGGATGATATATCATCAATCAATATGCACATTAGTTTACTTGGATGAGATTATTGTATTATGCTTATTCATCATATTATGCAATGCAGTCTTACCAAGTGGGTGCCACCACCAGTTAAGATGACAAGTAGCTATGTCAGGCAGAACATCGATATTTCACGAAAAAGAATGGATGTCTCTTCCTTGGACATGCTTCAGTTTCATTGGTATTTGTTTCCCTTTCCTACTTGTTCTTTTTTGTTGATGTCTCTGGATGGGACAATCATTCCTATGATATGCGTTTTTCCCCTTAATTTTATTGTGTTACATATTGTTTGAATTCAAAAGTCATAATAAGGAGCCAATTATCCAAATTTGATGTAGCTTAATAAACTTAAGATACCCTGCAATTTTTTTTTTCCATCGGCAATAAGTACTTTATGACAATCTGTAGATATTACTATGGTATTTCAGATGAAAATTCTGTATGTATTGATAAATAGGTGGGACTATTCCAATCCTGGTTATATTGATGCTCTTAAACACCTAACAGACCTAAAAGAAGAAGGTAACAATTGTTTTAGTTTGTTTTTTTATTTAAATGCTAGTCCATATCCATATGTATCGATTTGATTGCGTTCCTCCATTAAGTGGCTTGCAGGTAAGATTAAGACAGTTGCTTTGACAAATTTTGACACTGAGCGATTACGAATAATTCTGGAAAATGAAATCCCTGTTGTTAGCAATCAGGTGAATCTTTAAAATTTCAACTTCGAGCATTTTGCAAAACAATATTTTCTTGTATATAATAGCTGATTGTAACCGCTATGCTATTCTTTTGTCAGCTGTTCAACTTTAAGCATCTTGCAAAAAAAAATGTTTGTCTGTATATGATAGCTAATTGTAACTGCTATGCTATGCTTTTTTCAGGTGCAACATTCAATTGTCGACATGCGTCCTCAACAGAAAATGGCAGAGCTTTGTCAACTTACAGGGGTTAAACTAATAACGTATGTCAGACACCCTGTGTGTACCTTTGTCTCCACAAAGATACACTCTTTCATAGCATGATGAAGATTGATAGAAAAATAACTTATTTTTCTGAGAGATGTGATTTTACATTTTTCTTTTGCTCATATCATTTCAATTTCAGTCATTATATTTGTTTGTTTAAAATCTAACCAGTAAGGTTCCTATTAATACAATTTTTATGAGAAATGCAGGTACGGGACAGTAATGGGTGGGCTGCTATCTGAGAAGTTCCTCGATACCAACTTAACCATTCCTTTTGCGGGGCCTCCTTTAAACACACCTTCCCTACAAAAATACAAAAGGGTATGTATGATGTAAGAAAAATGAGTGCATCAACACTTTTTTACAGTTGCAATGTCCATAGATAAATTCAATAGTCTACCGTTATGGCTGTATATTCTTGTTTTCCCTCTGTTTACCATTGCTGTTTGAGAGATTAGTCTTACTTTATTTATTTGTAGTCCTCACAAGAATCAATACATGTTTTTTTTAAGCCTGTGTTACAAATATGATAGATGGTGGATGCTTGGGGAGGGTGGGGTCAGTTCCAAGTTTTGCTGAAGACACTAAACCAGATAGCATCTAAACATGGAGTCTCAATACCGACTGTTGCCGTAAAATACATATTAGATCAGGTAATTTAATTCACCATGTATGTTTTTCATTAACAATTATAGATCTTATTCTCCTATCATTATTCTGATATGGGTTGTTCAACTGCAGCCAGCAGTGGCGGGATCAATGATAGGCGTTCGGCTTGGTTTGTCGGAACATATAAATGATGCTAATGCTGTGTTTTCATTAGCTCTTGACGAAGAGGATGTAAATAGCATACGAGAAGTTTCCAGTAAAGGAAAAGATCTGATGAAAGTCATTGGTGACTGTGGAGATGAATATAGGCGCATATGAACTGTAATTTTGCATGACCTTCTTATTGTTGTTGTCATTTTCTGTATATTTCTCATGAGATAGGTTTTGAAATATATGTTTTTGCGATTGAAATTTTAGAAGATATTTCTCAATAAATATTCAGTGGTAATTTTGCATATCAATTGATTCCATCATCCAGAGTTTTATGTATAACGTGTGTGTGTGTGTGTGTGTGTGTACATATATTTGTATTAACACCTCAAACTGGTGTCTCTACTGTCTACGTGAAAAGTATATAATTTTTCTTTTTTTATATATGATATTAGGTGGAAGCCTGCGAATTGCGCGGATGGTCTTCTTACTTTATTATTGTACATTATATCAGAGGTTGCTTTTTTTGTTGTACATATAAAATAAATATTTATATAAAAATAAATCATAAAGAAATAAAAAGAAGCAAATAAAAATATTATCAAAGATATACATATAAACTAACATATAGTAGCACATTATACATAGATATATCCAGAATTTTTGCAAATAAGCACAAAGACAATAGTAAAGATATGTAGATATAAAAATATAAATATAAAATTATAAAATTATATGGACAAAAAAAATTAAATACTCGAATTTAAAACTAAAAAAAAATCAAATGGCAATATAGGTAATTATTTTAAATAAGTACTAATTTTTAAACTTAAAAAAAAAATATATCTTAAATGATCTAATAAAAAGTTTCAAAATTGAAATTGAATATAGATATTGATAATTATCATAAATAAATATTAATTTTAAAATATAATCATTAGATATAATTTTCTAATATTTAGATAATAAAATTAAATTTTAAATGATAAGAATATTAGGTATCTCATCTTTTTAAATTATTAAATGTATTTATTTTTTAATTTATCAAATGTTATATTATTGGTTCCCTTTGTTATTTTAAATGTATGTATTAAATTTAATGTTTAGATTTCTCTTTAACCTCAAGCATAACAAATAAAACAAAGAGCAAAATAATAATAATAATAAATGAATAAATAAATAAATAACTGACCTTTCATTCATAAGTATAAAAACTACACAAATAAATTGGAAAAACTCCTAACAAACATACTCACATCATACAACTAATTGCACAAAGATAGAAAATAAGTTATCGAACTAATGAGATTTAATTAATATCCGTCATTTCTCTGCTCCTATCTTTGCCTCTATATCCACTTCTTTCTTTCTGTATATGTATCATTTCATAAAGTTAAAAAATTCTGAAAAAGAAAAAAGAATGAAAGAACAGACTAGAGAATTAAATTAACATTACTGTACCTAGAAAAAAAAAAGATACTGTAATATATATGGATTGAAGTTGTTATTATCATCCTTTCGCTATTCAAAATCTGAAAAACAACAACATATACATGAAAATAAAAAAAAAATAGGCAAAACCTAGCAAATAAAAACAAAATAATTGAAAGAAACAACAAAAAATTAGAAGAAAACCATTGTGAAAATAATCATTGAAAGAGGTATATATATAGGTATATTGATAAGAAAAAAATTCAAAAGTTTTTAAAGCTCTAAATTTAAAACTTCAAAAGTTTTCACTCTGTTTGGATGGAGGTATATTTTTAAAAGAATCAAAATAGCTGAGGAAAATAATCGTGGATAACAATTTTACGTTGTTTGGAAAAGAAGGAAAAATATAGAAGGAAAAATCAATTTATTTTCCTCTCTATCTCAACATAAATAGAATCTCTCCATTTGGGAAAGAAAATAATAGTGTAATGTTAAAATTTCTCCAATTTTTATGCAATTACCCAAAAACCCAAATTACTTTTAACTAAATATTAAAGTAATATAATCATTAAAGCCCTCTAAAAGGATAAGTGAGGTTAAAATGGCAATATATCAATATTAACAATTTTTTTCTCTAAAATTTTGCCTTTTCCAAACAAAAAAAAAAATTTATTTCCTTATTGTTTTCGTTCATTATCCAAACACAATGTTGGAAAATAACAATATAAAGAAAAATAACAATTCATCGTTATTTTCCTTCATTATTTTGATTCATCTTCTTTCCAAACAGAATGTTATAATTTTAAATTCAATAATTCAAAAAGTTTAAAATTTTAATTATTCAAAGTTTTAGAATTTAGATATAGGTATATATAGAAATGAAAATAGAAATGCTCAAAAATTATTAAAAATTTAGAAAACTTATAAAAAAAGAGAAAAAAAGAGAAAAACAATACTCAAACATGGGAATGTCACGTGCTTTGTAAAGACTTTTTTGGTTTCAGGATTATATTTATAGATATATAGATTCCTTTCATTTAATCTTTTTTTTACCGTTTAAGTAGGGATGTGCAATCAATAGGTTGATTTCAAATCAAACCAAACCAATAAAATCGAGAACTGAACTGCTCTTTCTTTAAATGGAATTGGAATCAAACTATGTTCAAAACCAGTTGGTAGATTCAGTTCATTTTTTGATAAACTTACTTTATTTTCTGTAATTGAAACTGAAATTATTTGAAATTATAAACTAAGGGGTGTATTGAATTAAGATTGTGTTAGATTTTAAAAGAATTATTGAGTTTGATGGAATTGAGGATTTTCTAAGATTTTCACATATTCCACTAAAATTTTACATAAAGTTCTATGGAATTGATGGACATGTTTTTATAGATTTTTATTGACTTTGATGAAATTATAATGACTTTTATATATCTAATCAAAATTAATTTCAGGATCTAATTAAACAAATTAAAAGGTTTTGAGCCTAATTGAAAAATTGAAAATAATGAGGGACCAAAAATCAAAATATGTCATCTTCTCCAAAATCGTTTTCTTCTTCGTTAAAAACTTACGGTCATCGACAATGAAAGACCTATAATAGTCAGCATAGCCGTCGTCTCACGCTCTAGGATAGTCGCGATGTGGTCAAAAGACCACAGATTTGCTCATCCCTTGATTGAACAACGATCGTCTCGCTGAAAAATCACAGGTTTATATATATAATTAGTAACTACTGCCAACTAGGACCTGTGCTGGCTATAGAGCTTGAGTAAGGAGGTGGCGCACATCTAGACAAGCCTGATGCAAGGCCTGCCGCCTGCGGCTCACGTAACCTGGCAGTTTGGCCATAACAATATCGGACTGTATTCTTCAATTCTTTGATTATTTCAAAACTATTCTAATTTTTTTTATTTGAATTAATGTTTAATTGAAATCAACATATAAAAATTCATGAAAATAATCAAATTAAACTGTAAAAAATTTGTAGCAGTATTAATATTAATTTTGTCAAAATATCAAATTCTCAGTACATGAATTAATTCAATGATTAATACATTGCTTTAAACCTTAAGAGGTATATTAGATTAAGACTCTGTTAGATTTTAAATGAAATTTGAGTTGGAGGATGAATTTGTGAATAACTTCTCTATTCCTACTTAGTACTCTAAAATCCAATGAGACTAATAATTTTATAGAGCCCTTCAAAATGAGTAATTTTTTGAATACCATCAAATTTGTATGGATTTTTAAAAGTCATAGTTGAATACCATCATATTTTTATGGATTTTATAAGAGTCTGAATTGAATACCATAAAATTTTAATAGACTTCAAAAAAATCTAGACCGAATACTATTGGAATTTTAAAATCTTTTAAAATCTAACGAAGTCTTAATTCAACTCCTAAATTAAATTAACTAAAATTGAGCTAAAAACATTAATTAAATCAATTCGGTTCAATCTTTATCAATCTGTGCAAACCTGCCCCTACTACTGAGATAAACTATCGTTTTCTTTGAAAAAGACTGTAAAGGAAGGGAGCTGAGCTGGATTTTCAAAGCCTAACTTTCTTTTTTACTTCCTAGGTTCAGAGTTTCATTACGAGCCTACTTTAATCTAATAGATCCAATCTAACGATTATCCCTTTTCAAGATGGAGAAATTTAAGAGTTTTTAATAAAAATAATGCACTTTGAGAATAAATTTTTCAAAGTGATACAAAGCTAAAACAATTGTTTGTACTTTCATACAATGAAATAATTGCAGTAAAATTGCGATTTCAACTTGTGGTTTCAACGCAGAATCAAAAGCTGCTTGTTCTGTTCAATAGTGAAAATTAAGCAAAAGAATAATACTTCCTCCATTCTTTTTATATAAGGACAACTGATTTTTCACCAATATTAAGGAATTGGAAAAATTATAATCATACTCCTATATTTTGCAAACTTAACTACTTTACCTTTGTATTTTTTTTAAAATACACTTTCATGCCCTCATGGTTTTAGTCCGTTAAACATTGTTCCCCTTCCGGCCATTTTATGCACTCTCACACGTTAAATTGTTATAAAATGACTTCAATGACCCTAACTAAAAGATAAAATCAGTTTTCTTCTGAAATCAATTTTGTGTGTTGTCAGAATGTCGCTAGTGTTGTTGCTCACAGGGGCCGGAAAACTGGGTTATCTCAAAACTTTCAACCTAACCACCAAAATGATTAGAATCTTATGGAAAACTCAATTTTTTACATCCATTTTCCTTTTTGATTACCAATTACTGATATCAATAAATTCTCAAACCCCAATACTTTTAAAACTCAAATTTCACCAATCTTCCATAAAACTAAAATTTGTTAAGAAAAAATATCACCTAACAAAACCACAACAAACTATTTCTCTTTCTCTCTTCAAAATATCCAACTTTTATAAATTAATTTTTTTAAAAAAGAAAACAAAATAAAATGAGAGCTATTAGAGAGAGAAAAATTTGTTCGTATTTTGTCTCTAAATTGAAAATCATAAACTTATTATTATTTCAACAATAATAATAAGGAAGAAGAAAAATTTCTACTACTATATTAATTACTGATGATATTAATATATATTTTTCAAATCTTACCACCGAATACCATCATCTCTTTTTCTTTTTACTCTTTTTCTTCTTTTAGAGAGATAAAAGTAGAGAGAGAAAGTTTTGAACTTGTTTGCAGTAAGAGAAAGAGAGGAAGAAGAAGAGGGTATTTTGGTGAAAAAGAATTTTCTCTCTCTTTGGGCCATTATTTTTTTTTTACGTGTTCTTTAAAAGAGCAAAAAATGGATGGAAGGGGTATTGGATGTAATGGACCTAAAAACATGAGGGTATAATAGTGTATTTTATAAAATACAAAGGTAGAGTAGTTACTTTCAACAAAACATAGGGGTACAATTATAATTTCCCCTAAGGAATTAGTTAAACTAACTTTTTTATTACCCCTAAAATCACATTAACTACTTCTCTAAAATGAAAATATCATTCATTTATTTATGTTTTATGGATTAATATAACTATAAATGTATTGTCTCTCTTAAATTTTAGAGGGATTAGTTGTGTTGGATGCTCAGTTAATGAGATATTAACCAATAACATTAGAAATGAAAATTCAAAAATTTGAAACTTAATTTTGGACTCTTCATTGAATTTTTCTACGCGCAAAAATTAACCAAAATTTTAAGAATTAGTTTTTTCATTTGAATTATAGAGTCTGGTCAACTTCATAAAAATATGGGCACATAAATTTTGACTGAAATCCAACTAGGAATTACAATCCACAACTTTTTTTCTTCCAGCATGAATCCATCATATCAATTAGATATTAATGATTTTCCTTGAGACTCGTCCACAAACTCAAAAGTTGTGCCCATATGCAATGAACTTCGAATCGATTTAAACGTTCTTTAATAGAAGAAGATGTTGTCACTAGAGAGATAGTCGAAAATCATTCATCTGGAAATGCAAGAAAGGCAAACAAACTAAAAAATATCTCTGAAGATTCAAAATTTAGTCAAAACACTGTTATTGAGTGAGATGCAAAAAGGTTCATTAAGTGTGGGAAAATGAAAAAGTTGCAACCATTTTTTCCATATCCAAGAGGTTAGTGTATGGGATTTGGGATAATGCAAAGATGGACACAGACAATCAAAGTGCAATGAAATGCTCATGGGATAGGGGGACGCAAATGTATGAAAATAACTCCTTCCAAAATTTTAGAAATCCCTGTAAGGCCGGGGATTATAGTTCGTGTCTTAGCACATGACTTGAGTTCATCCATGTTACATGTACACAAAATGATTAAAAAAAGAGAAATAAAGAAAAAAAAATATTCAAATGCAATCAAGCAACTGTTGAAGGAAGAGAACAAAAGAAACAGGGTTCAATTTTGTCTAAATATGCTCGATCCAAGTAAAATTAACACTAGATCTTCTTTTAAAAGCATGCACAATATAACACATGTAGATGAAAAATGGTTCTACATGTGTAATGAAACTCGGAAATTTTACCTATTTTCAAATGAAGGGAAGCCACAACGGCAATGTAAAAGCAAGAAATTTATACCAAAAACCATGTTTCTTGTTGCATAAGTTGAAATATCAGGTAATTACTGTAGATGGTATGGTATGGCCTCCACATTCATTTTTTCCCATACATATCTTGAAATCAATAGGTAAAAGAATAAGTTCAGTTATTTTCATCCAAGCTGCATTAATAAACCCAAGGACCTAGAAGTTTAAGCAATTAATTTGAAGAACTTTACCGTCTGGCATTTGTTTTTACTTTCTCATTGTGATTACACAATGGAGAGCTAAACTTATATTCTTACCATAATCTAATCTTCTCTAATCTATTAACTGCATGTTTTTGTTATTTTGTCCAGGAGAAGGTTGGAGTCCTTAAAGCAGGGAATAGAGAAAGAAAGATGTGATTAAGGCTGAGCCAACTTCAAGTTCAACAACCAAAAGATGGTCCTTCTGGTGAGGGTTTGTGCTGCATACTGTATAGTATCAATTTTTTTTTGATGAATCCCTCAGTGACCTGTGATAATACAGAACATAATACAGTTAAAAATGGCAAGATTTGAAGTTAACTATATGCATTAAAACTCATAATTATATTTTCCAAGTCCTGGAGCAGTTTTTGCTTGTCCTTCTTAGGGATTGTGCTTATCCTGCATAAGATGTAACATGGATCAATATCTTGCTATAAAGAAAAACCATAAATATCTAACTCTAACAGAAAGCAAATTGCAATATTATTATGGTGGTAATTTTTGATAAAAGCTTTGAAGTCTAATATTTAATTGTTTAAATAATGTTTATATATATTTTAATTTATTTTCACGATATTTCTTAAAGTTTATAAATAGACCTAAAGGCCTAATACACTTATTTACCCTTACTTTGAATGCTCTCTATCTTTATGTTGTGAAGATTGCACCCTCAAACAGATTTTTGCATTCAAATTAAGTTCAATTTTAAATTTAGGTCAAATTAAGACAATATTTTTATTTTTTGATCAATTGAATCCAATTTTCATTCAAGCAAAATAAACAATTATTTTCAGTTTTTTTTTTAAATATGAAAATCAAAAATCAAAAATTAAAAAAAAAAAAAAAAGATAAAGATAAATAGCAGTGGGAATAATATACATGAAGGATACAAACTCTTCTACATATTTTGATATCATAAAAGTTCAACAGCCATCATAGTTGTACATATTTCATTTAAAATATTAATGATAACTCAAGATAATCATAGTTTTATTTATTTATTTATTTATTTTCATTTTTGTATATTTTAATCATATCCAATTAAAAGACGAAAATTTAAATATAAAAGAAAACAAAAAAACAAATCCAATTTTTAATTCGGCCTTATTGGACTTAATTGAATCAATTGAAATAGCTGACAATCAATCTAGAGTAAAACTTATAAGTTACTAACTTGGAAATTGGGTACAATAATAATACAATTAAAAATTGACCAAAAAACATTAAATAAAAATATGAACTAATCTTACTTGTATCAAAGCTAGTTGAGTTGTTATCTTTTCATTTTCTTTTTCCTCCAAAGTTCAAGGATAGTAGTCTAGATAGAATAGCTATTTTTTGAGATGTCATCCTAACCTAGCTGAACTACAATTGCAGGAACTCCAGTACAAGCTTCTAAAGCAGACGCTCACAAAGAAGACATAAAAACCATCTTATCCCACAGCAAATTAGAGGACAGAAGTAGTTTCTGCAAAATTGCTTGTTCCCCTCCATCCCAAAGTTCCATAGGATTGCAAAACAAAGCTAAATTTCGCAGATTTTAGCATCTTTCTACCACCAAACCTCTCAGAAAAAAAAAAATAAAAAAAGACCTTCTCCAAAGAGAATTTTCACCTTTTTAATAAGAATCTGTTATTGCTGGAGGGAAGGAAGTTTTTGAATAATAGCCACACCCATAATCTTGTTTTAGCCATTTGCAGAGATCGGTGAGTTAACTCTAGGACTCCTTTCTTTAAGCAACATGATACTTGGTTCCTTTTGGTTATTTTGAGAACAACTTCAGCAGAGTAAAAACTGAGTTCACTTATTGGTCCCTCTGACATCAGCTTCCTTCACATGCCATTATAATCCACCTTAAAATTAGCAATGTTATGATAACAAAGAATAAAAGTGTAGGAGATATTACAGTAGAACAATTGTCAGGAACTTTGCTAGGCAAGAAAATGATAACTTGAAAACAATACCATCCCTGGGGGCTGGGAGGTGGTTTTTCAACAGATAATCGATTACAACATTAATTCTAAACGAGACCTTGCAGCATACCTAAGATTATCTTATACTAACGACCACTTGTAACTTAAGACAGACATTACACTCTGAATCATTGTAAGAACTAGGAGGATGATGGCAGAGGACAATGAGATAAATGACCATGGACTGCTAAAGTAAGTTCGTCTCACAGTTGCCCAATTGCTGCTGTAGTAAGACTCAACTTCTTTGAATTGCTTAGAAAGATAACAATCTCTAACATTGAAATCAGCATTCT